>NC_092096.1:54997590-55057590 GCF_045679555.1 Salvelinus alpinus
ACCAACCCATTCCTCCACTCTCCTCTCTCTACCAACCCATTCCTCCACTCTCCTCTCTCTACCAACCCATTCCTCCACTCTCCTCTCTCTACCAACCCATTCCTCCACTCTCCTCTCTCTACCAACCCATTCCTCCACTCTCCTCTCTCTACCAACCCATTCCTCCACTCTCCTCTCTCTACCAACCCATTCCTCCACTCTCCACTCTCTACCAACCCATTCCTCCACTCTCCACTCTCTACCAACCCATTCATCCACTCCCTCTCTCTACCAACCCATTCCTCCACTCTCCACTCTCTACCAACCCATTCCTCCACTCTCCACTCTCTACCAACCCATTCCTCCACTCTCCACTCTCTACCAACCCATTCCTCCACTCCCTCTCTCTAGCAACCCATTCCTCCACTCTCCTCTCTCTACCAACCCATTCCTCCACTCTCCACTCTCTACCAACCCATTCCTCCACTCTCCACTCTCTACCAACCCATTCCTCCACTCCCTCTCTCTACCAACCCATTCCTCCACTCTCCACTCTCTACCAACCCATTCCTCCACTCTCCTCTCTCTACCAACCCATTCCTCCACTCTCCTCTCTCTACCAACCCATTCCTCCACTATCTCTCTCTACCAACCCATTCCTCCACTACCTCTCTCTACCAACCCATTCCTCCACTCTCCTCTCTCTACCAACCCATTCCTCCACTATCTCTCTCTACCAACCCATTCCTCCACTCTCCTCTCTCTACCAACCCATTCCTCCACTCTCCTCTCTCTACCAACCCATTCCTCCACTATCTCTCTCTACCAACCCATTCCTCCACTATCTCTCTCTACCAACCCATTCCTCCACTCTCCACTCTCTACCAACCCATTCCTCCACTCTCCTCTCTCTACCAACCCATTCCTCCACTCTCCTCTCTCTACCAACCCATTCCTCCACTCTCCTCTCTCTACCAACCCATTCCTCCACTCTCCTCTCTCTACCAACCCATTCCTCCACTCTCCTCTCTCTACCAACCCATTCCTCCACTCTCCTCTCTCTACCAACCCATTCCTCCACTCTCCTCTCTCTACCATCCCATTCCTCCACTCTCCTCTCTCTACCAACCCATTCCTCCACTCTCCACTCTCTACCAACCCATTCCTCCACTCTCCACTCTTTACCAACCCATTCCTCCACTCCCTCTCTCTACCAACCCATTCCTCCACTCTCCACTCTCTACCAACCCATTCCTCCACTCTCCACTCTCTACCAACCCATTCCTCCACTCTCCACTCTCTACCAACCCATTCCTCCACTCCCTCTCTCTAGCAACCCATTCCTCCACTCTCCTCTCTCTACCAACCCATTCCTCCACTCTCCACTCTCTCCCAACCCATTCCTCCACTCTCCACTCTCTACCAACCCCTTCCTCCACTCTCCTCTCTCTACCAACCCATTCCTCCACTCTCCTCTCTCTACCAACCCATTCCTCCACTCTCCTCTCTCTACCAACCCATTCCTCCACTCCCTCTCTCTACCAACCCATTCCTCCACTCCCTCTGTCACGTTCACCTCTCTCTTTGTCTGTTCTGCTCTTTCACGGTTTTCTTCAGCATTTCTTTACCCTCCTCTCCTCCCCCTCCACAGTCCCCACCCCCTCTTTTCCCTCCCCCATCTCTCTCTTCTATCTCCCCACCTCTTCGCTGCCTCCCACCACATCGTTATCCCCCCCCCCCCCCCTCCTCCTCCTCTGTCAGTGGCAGCGAGGCCCCCTGTCTGATTAGGAATACAGTGACCCTCTTTCTAGCCAAGGTTCTATTATCAGACTCCCTCCCTCCCTCTCTCCATCTCTCCATCTCTCTCTCTCTCTTTAGTTGAGTCTCCGGGGACGACCCTAGAAACAGTGGTTGGAAATGGGACAGTCACTGCATACATTTACCTACACCGAGTCGAGAGGTGCACCTTCACTCTGCTGCGAAAATGGTGCGGGAAAAGCGAGCTCTCCTACGCAGAGATACACACACACACACACACACACACACACACACACACACACACACACACACACACACACACACACACACACACACACACACACACACACACACACACACACACACACACACACACACACACACACACACACACAAACAGAATCACATGCACACAGGCACAGGCACACACACACGTGCGCAGACACACACACAAGCACACACACACGCACACGCACACACACACACACACACACAGAGAGAGAGACACAGCTGTATATCTCACCCAGCGTGGTACCTAGCTAAGACAGACAGGCAGATAGCTCTACCCACCGGGGACAGAGAGATGGCGAGGGAGAGACAAGCAGCAATATGGCACATGATCAATCTCCATACTCCAATAGACATGCTGTTGTGTCCATCGTCAGTCTGTGTAAACAGTAGACGGCACATAATTACACGACACGCTGTTCCGTTGTCCAATACCTTGTCCTTGGTCTCACACTAAGACCTACAGCTGTAGCTGTATGGGCTGATTATTCAGCTCAGTATTTGTGTGCCGGCTCTGTCGCATCCATCAGATTGTGACAGGCAGTCACTGTGGATTAGCCAAGCGTCAGGCTGAGGGAGAAATCAATGTGGAAATACCATAAATATATAAATAATCAACCAACGACAACCACTGGCTCAGCCGTCTACAGTCAACAAGTGCCGGTTGTAGTACTGCCACTGACCACCAGAGGGGGGTAAAGAGCCGCGTGGTGGTGGGCTAGTGGGGGTGGCCCCTTAGACACAGCTTTAGGATCCGTTCACCCCTCTGTCGATTCTAAACAGATGCATCAAGGGGAAAGACTGAAGACGGACCTTAAATAAGTGTCTGGGGGCAACATCGTTCTACTCAGTGGTGATGGGAGAGGAGAGACTGATCAGGACATCTCCCCACAGCCTTAGATACACACAACGGTGAAATACTGTTACTGTACCTAGAGCCACCGAGACATAATGAAGGCAATCTGAACGCAGGAATGAAATTAGTGAAGGCCTGGCAGATATGTCAGATTTAAAGGGGAGGAGTGGGGGAGGGAGAGAGTGAGGCGGGGAGAGACGAGCGAGGAGGAGAAGGTCTGGGCAAAGAGTCCCGTGTGCGTGCTTCCTCTGTGAAATAGATGTTTTGTGGAAGAGAGAGGGAGAAAAGGGAAGAGAGAGAAGAGAAACACTTAGGAACAGAGAAAGAGAGAGCGCGAGGGATAGAGAGACAAGAGATACACTCAGAAACACAGAGCAGGAGGGACCGAGAGAGGGAGAGAACCCTCCAGCTGCTTTTGATTCCTCAGAATAAACACTGAGTGGCGTTTTCATGAAGAAAAGTCACGCAACTCAGGACGCGCTGCGTCCACTCTGCTCCACCACAGGCTGGCTGTAGTTCATACACTGCAGGGCATGACAGGGCCGACCCATGGCACACAGTAGTACTGTTGTGTGTGTCTGTGGAATCGGGAGCAGGAATGCACTCCAGAAAGCATTGGGGTATTGCATCCCCAAAAAAGCACACATACGGTCATGCAGAGCGTGATATTAAACCTCACGCGTGGTGTGGCTTGCAGCAGTAATTAGTTGGGTACACTCTGCTAATTGAACTAGTTGAGCTCAACCCGGCTCCTTCTCTCCCTCTCTCTCTCTCTCTCTCTCTCTCTCTCTCTCTCTCTCTCTCTCTCTCTCTCTCTCTCTCTCTCTCTCTCTCTCTCTCTCTCTCTCTCTCTCTCTCTCTCTCTCTCTCTCTCTCTCTCTCTCTCTCTCTCTCTCTCTCTCTCTCAATTCAATTCAATTCAATTCAATTCAATTCAATTCAAGGGGCTTTATTGGCATGGGAAACATGTGTTAACATTGCCAAAGCAAGTGAGGTAGATAATATACAAAAGTGAAATAAACAATAAAAATTAACAGTAAACATTACACATACAGAAGTTTCAAAGCAATAAAGACATTACAAATGTCATATTATATATATACAGTGTTGTAGCAATGTATAAGTGGTTAAAGCACACAAGTTAAAATAAATAAACATAAATATGGGTTGTATTTACAATGGTGTTTGTTCTTCACTGGTTGCCCTTTTCTTGTGGCAACAGGTCACAAATCTTGCTGCTGTGATGGCACACTGTGGAATTTCACCCAGTAGATATGGGAGTTTATCAAAATTGGATTTGTTTTCGAATTCTTCTGAACTCTCTCTCTGCCTGGAGGAAGACAGGAGGAGAAGAACAGATGAGGAGGAGATGAGGAAGAGAGGAGTGTGTGTACAGTAGTCAGCTCACTGAGCAGTGTAGACCTGAGGATGTGGGAGGGACGGGCATTAGAGTCACCAGCTGTTTCCTTTGCCTATTAATACCAACACACACACACACACAAAACGCCAAATCAGAGAGATACACACACACACACATAAATACTCACAACCAACACAGCGAGACACACATACAGTACAATAATCCCAGATTGTGGAGACAGACACACTGTTACATGGCGTAGAAATACACACATCACAGAAAGAGACAACACACAGACTCACATAGACTCACAGACAACACACAGAGACAACACACAGACTCACATAGACTCATTCACTGATTCACAACAGATATGCAAACCACACACAGCTGTGCGTGCGAGAGACAGAGAGAAGATCGAGGCTCTGTGGGGTGTTTTTTGAATGCTGATTGACTGTGTGGGGAAAGAGAGAGAGAGAGAGAGAGATGGAGTAGAGAGAGAGAGAGAGATGGAGTAGAAAGAGAGAGAGAGATGGAGTAGAAAGAGAGAGAGAGAGAGAGAGAGAGAGATGGAGTAGAATGAGAGAGATGGAGTAGAAAGAGAGAGAGAGATGGAGTAGAAAGAGAGAGAGATGGAGTAGAAAGAGAGCGAGATGGAGTAGAAAGAGAGAGAAAGAGATGGAGTAGAAAGAGAGAGATGGAGCAGAAAGAGAGAGAGATGGAGTAGAAAGAGAGAGAGATGGAGTAGAAAGAGAGAGAGATGGAGTAGAAAGAGAGAGAGATGGAGTAGAAAGAGAAAGAGATGGAGTAGAACGTGAGAGAGAGATGGAGTAGAAAGAGGAAGAGATGGAGTAGAAAGAGAGAGAGAGATGGAGTAGAAAGAGAGAGAGAGATGGAGTAGAAAGAGAGAGAGATGTGGAGTAGAAAGAGAGAGAGAGATGGAGTAGAAAGAGAGAGAGATGGAGCAGAAAGAGAAAGAGATGGATTAGAAAGAGAGAGAGATAGAGTAGAAAGAGAAAGAGATGGAGTAGAAAGAGAGAGAGATGGAGTAGAAAGAGAGAGAGATGGAGTAGAAAGAGAGAGAGAGATGGAGTAGAAAGAGAGAGAGAGAGAGATGGAGTAGAAAGAGAGAGAGAGATGGAGTAGAAAGAGAGAGAGATGGAGCAGAAAGAGAAAGAGATGGAGTAGAAAGAGAGAGAGATGGAGTAGAAAGAGAAAGAGATGGAGTAGAAAGAGAGAGATGGAGTAGAAAGAGAGAGAGATGGAGTAGAAAGAGAGAGATGGAGTAGAAAGAGAGAGAGATGGAGGAGAAAGAGAAAGAGATGGAGTAGAAAGAGAGAGAGAGATGGAGTAGAAAGAGAGAGAGAGATGGAGTAGAAAGAGAGAGAGAGAGATTGAGTAGAAAGAGAGAGATGGAGTAGAAAGAGAGAGAGATGGAGTAGAAAGAGAAGGAGATGGAGTAGAAAGAGAGAGAGATGTGGAGTAGAAAGAGAGAGAGAGATGGAGTAGAAAGATAGAGAGATGGAGTAGAAAGAGAGAGAGAGAGATGGAGTAGAAAGAGAAAGAGATGGAGTAGAAAGAGAGAGATGGAGTAGAAAGAGAGAGAGATGGAGTAGAAAGAGAGAGATGGATTAGAAAGAGAGAGAGATGGAGTAGAAAGAGAAAGAGATGGAGTAGAAAGAGAGAGAGATGTGGAGTAGAAAGAGAGAGAGAGATGGAGTAGAAAGATAGAGAGATGGAGTAGAAAGAGAGAGAGAGATGGAGTAGAAAGAGAGAGAGAGATGGAGTAGAAAGAGAGAGAGAGATGTAGTAGAAAGAGAGAGAGATGGAGTAGAAAGAGAGAGAGAGATGGGGTAGAAAGAGAGAGAGAGAGAGAGAGAGATGGAGTAGAATGAGAGAGAGATGGAGTAGAAAGAGAGAGAGAGGTGGAGTAGAAAGAGAGAGAGATGGAGTAGAAAGAGAGAGAGATGGAGTAGAAAGAGAGAGAGAGAGATGGAGTAGAAAGAGAGAGAGATGGAGTAGAAAGAGAGAGAGATGGAGTAGAAAGAGAGAGAGATGGAGTAGAAAGAGAGAGAGATGGTGTAGAAAGAGAGAGAGATGGAGTAGAAAGAGAGAGAGATGGAGTAGAAAGAGAAAGAGATGGAGTAGAACGTGAGAGAGAGATGGAGTAGAAAGAGGAAGAGATGGAGTAGAAAGAGAGAGAGAGATGGAGTAGAAAGAGAGAGAGATGGAGTAGAAAGAGAGAGAGATGTGGAGTAGAAAGAGAGAGAGAGATGGAGTAGAAAGATAGAGAGATGGAGTAGAAAGAGAGAGAGATGGAGTAGAAAGAGAGAGAGATGGAGTAGAAAGAGAGAGAGATGGAGCAGAAAGAGAAAGAGATGGAGTAGAAAGAGAGAGAGATGGAGTAGAAAGAGAAAGAGATGGAGTAGAAAGAGAGAGATGGAGTAGAAAGAGAGAGAGATGGAGTAGAAAGAGAAAGAGATGGAGTAGAAAGAGAAAGAGATGGAGTAGAAAGAGAGAGAGATGTGGAGTAGAAAGAGAGAGAGAGATGGAGTAGAAAGATAGAGAGATGGAGTAGAAAGAGAGAGAGAGATGGAGTAGAAAGAGAGAGAGAGATGGAGTAGAAAGAGAGAGAGAGATGGAGTAGAAAGAGAGAGAGAGATGGAGTAGAAAGAGAGAGAGATGGAGTAGAAAGAGAGAGAGATGGAGTAGAAAGAGAGAGAGAGAGATGGAGTAGAAAGAGAGAGAGATGGAGCAGAAAGAGAGAGAGATGGAGTAGAAAGAGAGAGAGATGGAGTAGAAAGAGAGAGAGATGGAGTAGAAAGAGAGAGAGATGGAGTAGAAAGAGAAAGAGATGGAGTAGAACGTGAGAGAGAGATGGAGTAGAAAGAGGAAGAGATGGAGTAGAAAGAGAGAGAGAGATGGAGTAGAAAGAGAGAGAGAGATTGAGTAGAAAGAGAGAGAGATGGTGTAGAAAGAGAGAGAGATGGAGTAGAAAGAGAGAGAGATGGAATAGAAAGAGGAAGAGATGGAGTAGAAAGAGAGAGAGATGGAATAGAAAGAGGAAGAGATGGAGTAGAAAGATAGAGAGATGGAGTAGAAAGATAAAGAGATGGAGTAGAAAGAGGAAGAGATGGAGTAGAAAGAGAGAGAGAAAAAGGGCAGGCTGGTGCTGAAAGAATTCCGCGACTGACCGTTATGTTTTGAAAGCGGGACGAAGTGCAGAATGGTCTTTTCTCTTTTCTCTCCTATCCTCTCCATCCCTCCATCTCCTGTTGTGTGTTTCTGCCAGATTAAACAAACACTGTCATTTTTTCCCTGAAAGCTTTTTCACGTGTCACATTATGTATTAAATACGTTTGTGCTGTGTGTGTGTGTGTTTGTATGGTGTGTGTTGTGCAGGGGAACAGATAATGATACGGCCATCCCTCCATCCCTCTATCCCCCATCCCTCTATCCCTCCATCGCCCATCCCTCCATCCCTCTATCCCTCCATCGCCCATCCCTCCATCTCTCTATCCCTCTATCCCTACATCCCCATATCCCCCATCCCTCTATCCCTCCATCGCCCATCCCTCCATCTCTCTATCCTTCCATTCCTCTATCCCCCATACCTCTATCCCTCCATCTCTCTATCCCTCCATCCCTCTATCCTTCCATCCCCCGTCCCTCTATCCCTCTAAAGATGAACAGAGAGAGAGAAAGAGAGAGAGAGAGAAAGCGAGGCATAGTACAGCTTTAGAGTGACAGAGGGAGGAAAACAAAGCAACAGACAGAAGGTACAGACAGAAGGTACAGACAGAAGGTACAGACAGAAGGCACAGACAGAAGGTACAGACAGAAGGTACAGACAGAAGGTATAGACAGAAGGTACAGACAGAAGGTATAGACAGTAGGTATAGAGACAGTAGGTATAGAGACAGTAGGTATAGACAGAAGGTACAGACCGAAGGTATAGACAGAAGGTATAGAGACAGAAGGTATAGAGACAGATATACATAGAGACACAAGTAGACAAGGATAGACAGAATATAAT
Source organism: Salvelinus alpinus (assembly GCF_045679555.1). Classification (NCBI taxonomy): domain Eukaryota; kingdom Metazoa; phylum Chordata; class Actinopteri; order Salmoniformes; family Salmonidae; genus Salvelinus; species Salvelinus alpinus. The sequence continues at coordinate 55,005,868 of NC_092096.1, forward strand.
GAAAGGAGAGATTTGGGGACAGGAAGAGTGACAAGGGTTATGATTCTAATGTTTCTGGGCACACAAGCTGTGTGTGTGTGTGTGTTTACATTCAGAGTTATCTTGAGTTATTATAGAATCCTAAGTCTTGGTTTAACTAGTGCAATATTGTGGGAAAATGTCACGGCTTAGATGGGAAGCCTACTGGGACATAATGTATTGTCAACACAAAAGGCAAAGATTAATTTATCTCGGCAAACACACAACCAACCAACCCTTTTAATCGATCACTTTCTACCCCCAAAACGAATGTTGTTTCCAGAAACCGTCGTAAGAGAGAATGGAAGACTGTTTATCAAGACTGCCGTCGTTTTTAGAATGGCACGGGAGACATCTCATATAAGTCAGGAAGACAGAGACCATGTCTGCCATTGCACCCTATTCCGTAGGTAGAGCACTCCTTTTGACACTATGAAAGAAGCTACCCTTTAGGATGTTTTTAAGTTGTCCGTGGTGTGTTTCGCATCAAATACGATGGGTAATATTTTCAGACAGTGCGCCCAAATATGGCATGTACCGAACTAAATTCTCTCCCTCCATTGGGTAACTGAAGCAGTGAAGGGTGGGCTTTGATTGAGCATATGCAACACGGCTACTCTGACAGTCGGGAACGCTCCCAACTGAGCTACCACATGGATCTTGTACCCACACACATGCAATAAACACGAGTGTTACAGACACATTCCGCACGCACGCACGCACGCACGCACGCACGCACGCACGCACGCACGCACGCACGCACGCACGCACGCACGCACGCACGCACGCACACACGCACACACACACACACACACACACACACACACACACACACACACACACACACACACACACACACACACACATATGTTAGTTAGCAGCTTTAATTCCAGTCATATCCTTACTCCATGTTAATTAGATTGAAGTGCTGTCGCGGAGATAAACGTTCCCATGCGGTGTCCCTATTTTGATTTTTAACACGACAGACATGAGTCTTTCTTTCCAACAGCAAAACCTCAGCTTCCTGCACTAAAGGACCCGGTGATTTCCAAACACTTTAAAAAAAAGGCCCAGAACGTAATTCGAAAAACAACAAAACAGCGTTCAGCAGTCACGCCGCTTACAATTTCTTAAAGGATCAAAAATGACTGTAAAATTTAAATCACAGAGTGGGGTTTTAAAGAGGGAGGTGCGATGGTTTTGGGGGCGCATGCATGACGCCACGCTTGTAACTCTCACGACGCCGTGCCTCTGCACCTTCATCTTTATATATGCCAGGGGCCTCCTGAGCCACACTGGGACACACCCTCGCCTGGGGCACGGTTTACAGACCGGAGGTGTGTGTTTGGGGAATGGTGTGTGTAGGACTGCATGTTTGTGCAGCTAGGACTTCTATGACAAGTGAAAGCCTGCGGTGGAACACTGGAGGAACAGAAATGGCTTCGAACTACTGGCACCTAAATGGGACTTTATTCGCCCTCAAATTAATCCAATATGGCCGCCCTAACCCTAAAGCATTCCTAAGTAACAATGGTGCTGTGGCTGTACTCAAGCTAAAACCACAGATTTCAGTTCAACTAACCCTAACTAACCCCATTCCTAACCTGAACCATAGGCTGAGCCTGGACCAGTGGTTAGGGCGAACTTGTAGCTTCGCTATTGGGCTGTTGTTCATTAAAGCAGAAGGCCATAGTAGTTTAACCCTAAGTTAATACTCGAGGCCAGCCAGGATATTAACTTTTTGCTCCATTTCTGTAGGGGGTTTAACCCCCTCCTCTCCCCTCCATTCCTTTCTCTCCTTCCTCCCTCCCCCACCCCCTGACCTCTCCCTCTGTCAGTTTCATTTGCGCTGACCTCTGACCCCTTAGCTCCACCCACTCTAGGTGAGAGTTACTGCTCGGAGAAAAGCATTGAGAAACATACAGTGCATTCGGAAAGAATTCAGACCCCTTGACTTTTTCCACATTTTGTTACGTTACAGCCTTATTCTAAATTATTATACTTTTTTCATTCACCATATCAATCTACACACAATACCCCATTATGAAAACGCAAAAAAAAAAATGCAAATGTATTAAAAAAATAAAATAAAAAATTACATAAGTATTCAGACCCTTTACTCAGTACTTTGTTGAAGCACCTTTGGCAGCGATTACAGCCTCAAGTCTTCTTGGATATGACGCTACAAGCTTGGCACACCTGTATTTGGGGAGTTTCTCCCATTCTTCTCTGCAGATCCTCTCAAGCTTTGTCAGGTTGGATGGGGAGCGTTGCTACACAGTTATTTTACGGCCTCGCCAGAGTTTTTCGATCGGGTTCAAGTCCGGGCTCTGGCTGGGCCACTCAAGGACATTCAGAGACTTGTCCCGAAGCCACTCCTGTGTTGTCTTGGCTGTGTGCTTAGGGTCGTTGTCCTGTTGGAAGGTGCACCTTCGCACCAGTCTGAGGTCCTGGGCGCTCTGGAGCAGGTTTTCATCTCCCTGTACTTTGCTCCGTTCATCTTTCCCTCGATCCTGACTAGTCTCCCAATCCCTGCTGCTGAATAACATCCCCACAGCATGATGCTGCCACCACCATGCTTCACCATAGGGATGGTGCCAGATTTTCTCCAGACGTGACACTTGGCATTCAGGCCAAAGAGTTCAATCTTGGTTTCATCAGACCAGAGAATCTTGTTTCTCATGGTCTGAGAGTCTTTAGGTGCCTTTTGGCAAACTCCAAGCGGGCTATCATGTACAGTTGAATTTGGAAGTTTACATAAACCTTAGTCAAATACATTTCAACTCAGTTTTTCACAATTCCTGACATTTAATCCAATTAAAAATTCCCTGTCTTAGGTCAGTTAGGATCACCACTTTATTTTAAGAATGTGAAATGTCAGAATAATAGTAGAGAGAATGATTTATTTCAGCTTTTATTTCTTTCATCACATTCCCAGTGGGTCAGAAGTTTACATACACTCAATTATTATTTGGTAGCATTGCCTTTAAATTGTTTAACTTCAGTCAAACGTTTCGGGTAGCCTTCCACCAGCTTCCCACAATAAATTGGGTGAATTTTGGCCCATTCCTCCGGACAGAGCTGGTATAACTCAGTCAGGTTTGTAGGCCTCCTTCTTCGCACACACTTTTTCAGTTCTACACACACATTTTCTATAGGATTGAGGTTAGGGCTTTGTGATGGCCACTCCAATACCTTGACTTTGTTGACAAGTATGCTTGGGGTCATTGTCCATTTGGAAGATCCATTTGCGACCAAGCTTTAACTTCCTGACTGATGTCTTGAGATGTTGCTTCAATATATCCACATCATTTTCAATCCTCATGATGCCATCTATTTTGTGAAGGGCACCAGTCCCTCCTGCAGCAAAGCACCCCCACAACATGATGCTGCCACCCCCGTGCTTCACGGTTGGGATGGTGTTCTTTGGCTTGCAAGCCTCCCCTTTTTCTTCCAAACATAATGATGGTCATTATGGCCAAACAGTTCTATTTTTGTTTCATCAGACCAGAGGACATTTCTCCAAAAAGCACGATCTTTGTCCCCATGTGCAGTTGCAAACCGTAGTCTGGCTTTTCTATGGCGGTTTTGGAGCAGTGGCTTCTTCCTTGCTGAGCGGCCTTTCAGGTTATGTCGATATAGGACTCGTTTTACTGTGGATATAGATACTTTTGTACCTGTTTCCTCCAGCATCTTCACAAGGTCCTTTGCTGTTGTTCTGGGATTGATTTGCACTTTTCGCACCAAAGTACGTTAATCTCTAGGAGACAGAACTCGTCTCCTTCCTGAGCGGTATGACGGCTGCGTGGTCCCATGGTGTTTATACTTGTGTACTGTTGTTTGTACAGATGAACGTGTACCTTCAGGCGTTTGGAAATTGCTCCCAAGGATGAACCAGACTTGTGGAGGTCTACAATTGTTTTTCTGAGGTCTTGGCTGATTTCTTTTGATTTTCCCATGATGTCAAGCAAAGAGGCACTGAGTTTGAAGGTAGGCCTTGAAATACATTCACAGGTACACCTCCAATTGACTCAAATGATGTCAATTAGCCTATCAGAAGCTTCTAAAGCCATGACATCATTTTCTGGAATTTCCCAAGCTGTTTAAAGGCATAGTCAACTTAGTGTATGTAAACTTCTGACCCACTGGAATTGTGATACAGTGAATGATAAGTGAAATAATCTGTCTGTAAACAATTGTTGGAAAAATTACTTGTGTCATGCACAAAGTAGATGTCCTAACCGACCTGCCAAAACTATCGTTTGTTAACAAGAAATTTGTGGAGTGGTTGCAAAACGAGTTTTAATGACTTCAACCTAAGTGAATGTAAACTTCCGACTTCAACTGTACCTTTTACTGAGGAGTAGCTTCCGTCTGGCCACTCCACCATAAAGGCCTGATTGGTGAAGTGCTGCAGAGATGATTGTCCTTCTGGAAGGTTCTCCCATCTCCACAGAGGAACTCTGGAGCTCTGTCAGAGTGACCATCTGGTTCTTGGTCACCTCCTTGACCAAGGCCGGTCTCCCCCGATTGCTCAGTTTGGCCGGGCGGCCAGCTCTAGGAAGAGTCTTGGTGGTTCCAAACTTCTACCATTTAAGAATGATGGAGGCCACTGTGTTCTTGGGGACCTTCAATAGAATTTTTTTGGTACCCTTCCCCAGATCTGTGCCTCGACACAATTCTGTCTCGGGGCTCTACTGACAATTCCTCCGACCTTATGATTTGGTTTTTGGTCTGACATGCACTGTCAACTGTGGGACCTTATGTATACAGGTATGTGCCTTTCCACATCATGTCCAATCAATTGAATTTACCACAGGTGGACTCCAATCAAGTTAGAGAAACATCTCAAGGATGATCAATGGAAACAGGATGCACCGGAGCTCAATGTCAAGCTCAATGTCAAGCAAAGGGTCTGAATACTTATGTAAATAAGATATTTCTGTGTTTATCTAAAAACCTGTTTTCACTTTGTTTTTATGGGGTATTGTGTGTAGACTGATGAGTAAAAAAATTATTTCATCCATTTTAGAATAAGGCTGTAACGTAACAAAATGAGGAAATAATCAAGGGGTCTGAATACTTTCCGAAGGCACTGTATAGGGGCAAACACTGTTTCAATGTCGATTCAACACTACACAACCAGGTGCCCATGAACTAAAATAAAGTGGACAAACGTTGATTCAACGTTACACAACCCAAGATTCCCACAGATCTTAACATTATTCCAGCGCTTCCCTTGATAAAACCACAACCAACTAACCCTTTGCTCTCAAATGGGGAAAAAAATGGAGACACAGTCCCATAAGAAAGGTGTAAAATGGAAAGGATAATGAAGGAGTAAGCCACTGAAAGAGAGTGAGAGTGAGACTCGACGATGGCAATGTGATAACTCCTAAAACGAGGCGGAAAAAAGAAATCAGCGCTGCCATCAAATTGAGTCTGCGGGGGGAGAGAAACGTGGTTCTGCTGCGACAGCATTCACTCACTTACTAGGTTAGGAGAGATAGTTGGAGAGGGGGGTGGAGAGGTGAGAACAGGGAGAGAGAGAAAGAGAGAGAGAGAGATAGATGGAGAGGGGGGTGGAGAGGTGAGAACAGGGAGAGAGAGAAAGAGAGAGAGAGAGATAGATGGAGAGGGGGGTGGAGAGGTGAGAACAGGGAGAGAGAGAAAGTCGAAGGAAGGGAGAGAGTAATGACTACATGAACGCAAAAGGGCAAATAGAAAGACAGGAGAGAGAGAAATAAAGAGAGAGAGAGAGAAAGCTGAAAGAGGAAGTGACTAACAACTAACAACATTAACAGAAAAAGCTAAGAAAAAGCAAAGCAAAGACAAAGAAAGATTGTGTGTGTGTGTGTGTGTGTGCGTGTCTGTGATGACTGTAGTATGCGTTCTGGAGAACTATTTATAACTGGTACTGAGTGAAACCTGGTGGCCTTCAACTCACATCACATCACATCTAGCCTGTAGGCAGTACAGCACAGTACACAGAAGAACGGAACACATGCATCATTTAAAGACAGTTGTATTGTGAGATTCTCTGCAGTGCAGGCCGGCTCAAGCCTTTTGGGGGCCCTGAACGAGATTTGGTTTTGGGGGCCAGCCACCTAGTGGCAAAACATTTTAGGCCCCCTCTTGACGATGGAGAGAACAAATGAAAGATTTCAAGTAAATTTCCTGCAATTCTACACATTTTGCCATGGGGTGATAACAACGTTTGGTAATTTAAAGGTAAATTTCTGCAATTCTACACATTTTGTAATAACTTAACAATGCCATGTTAATATGATCTGAGTGAGAATGACTTGGGGGCCCCCTGGAGGTCAGGGCCCCTGGGCATGGTCGCTATTCAGCCATTACTACACGTTTAGATATCTGGTTAGACTAACTACCAATTGAAAACTACCAATTGTTAGCTGTTAGCTGACATAGGCTAATTGAGTGACTGTCAGTGACTGACAAGAGAAAAACTGCTGATGCACAACCACATGTCTAAATTGCACCTTGTGTATTCTACTATTCTAACTCTCAACAGTAAGTAGAGGCCCCGACTGAGTAAACTGGCCCTGCTGCAGTGCCACAGGCTCTATCCAGTAGGGGTGCTTCTGAAATGGCACCCTATTCCTGATATAGTGCACAAAAGTAGTTGGACTGGTCAGAAGTAGTGCACTTTAGGGCCTCCCGGGTGGCGCAGTGGTCTAGGGCACTGCATCGCAGCGCTAGCTGCGCCACCAGAGTCTCTGGGTTCGCGCTCTGTCGCAGCCGGCCGCGACCGGGAGGTCCGTGGGGCGACGCACAATTGGCCTAGCGTCGTGAGGGTTTGGCCGGTAGGGATATCCTTGTCTCATCGCGCTCCAGCGACTCCTGTGGCGGGCCGGGCGCAGTGCGCGCTAACCAAGGGAGCCGGGTGCACGGTGTTTCCTCCGACACATTGGTGCGGCTTGCTTCTGGGTTGGATGCGCGCTGTGTTAAGAAGCAGTGCGGCTTGGTTGGGTTGTGCTTCGGAGGACGCATGGCTTTCGACCTTCGTCTCTCCCGAGCCCGTACGGGAGTTGTAGCGATGAGACAAGATAGTAATTACTATCGATTGGATACCACGAAAATTGGGGAGAAAAGGGGGTAAAATAAAATTTAAAATTTAAAAAAAAAAGAAGTAGTGCACTTTATAGGGAATATGGTGCCAATTACAGTTTAGTCATTTAGCAGATGCTCTTATGCAGAGCAACTTAAAGGAGTAATTAGGGTCCAGTGCCTTGCTCAAGGGCACAGAGAGATCTTTCACCTAGTCGGCTTAGGGGTTCAAACCAGCAACTTTTCAGTTACTGGCTCAACGCTCTGCAGTGCCACAGGCTCTTTTCCCTCAGCTCAATTCAGGTGTGAACTCGGCTAGGTGAACCAAACGAGTGAGCTCGCATACTCCCTTAAAAGACCTTCGCTTGGAGAAAGGAGAAAAAGGAGGCAATAGTACTGTTTGTCCATCTTGAGACGCCGTAGCCAGTATACACTTCCTCAAAATAGTGAGAATTAATCTAAGATAACTCAAGGAATCTGTCATTAATTTTGACGTTTTTGTTTAGGAGATCTTAGTCGCGCAAATTTTACATCTGATGTTTCGTGCAGTGTTTCTCAAGTGGAAGAATTTGCATGAAAATGATTCATCTCTGGTTGAACGACAACAAACACTTCCTTGTTGACCAATCACAGACAAAGGATCGTAAACTTCGGCTAACGACTTCGGCTTGCCTTGAGAAACGTTTTTGTGTGCACGAACAGACGAAGACCAAAACGAACAAAAACGTCACAAAAAGTTGTCATAATATATGAACAAACTGTTCCAAACGGTTTTGGATGGGAAGCCTGCGGCTGTCATTAGAATCCTCCCAACCAGCAAAAACTCTGGGCCCAGGTACATTAGGTCAGGAAAAGGAAAAACTCTGGGCCCAGGTACATTAGGTCAGGAAAAGGAAAAACTCTGGGCCCAGGTACATTAGGTCAGGAAAAGGAAAAACTCTGGGCCCTGGTTGGAAAAACTCCTGGCTTTATCCATGGTGCATCGCCCCCTGCTGAAGACAACAAATGCATGTTGAAGTATAACTTAACACACAGGGAATTTGGATGTACTTAAAGACCCTGTCAGTCCAATCCTAGTTTGCGTGTGTATGGTACACTGCACACGGGTGCTTCTGGGAGTTTGTCAGTAGGTACCTGTTAGAAAAAGCTGATATAAATACTGTCTGTGTGTCAGTGTGTGATAAACAGGCAGAAAATGAAGCAATTTTTTTAAACACACAGCCACACACACACACACACACACACACACACTCACACACACACACACACACACACACACACACACACACACACACACACACACACACACACACACTCTCTCTCACACACACACACACACACACACACACACACACACACACACACACACACACACACACACACACACACACACACACACACACACACACACACACACACACACACACACACACACACACACACACACACACACACCCTCCACCCCCTGTTCTCGTGGGTGTCGGAGTGAGAAATTAAATGTTTCTGATGAGACACTTTTTCACTCCTACCTTAGCTTCCTCCTCCTCCCTCCTCTCCATTCTTTAATTTATTCATTTATTTATCAACCAATAATTTATTCAGTCAGAGAAATTAACAGTTGTGCAGTCATGTGTGCTCCCTGCTGCCACGTACAGACAGAGATGAGGATCGAAGAGGGACCGACATACAGTACGGGCGAGCACACACTCAAGTAAGTAAAAGTTAATTTTGTTGCTGTGCGTGCGTGTGTGTGTTTGTGTGTGTGTGTGTGTGTGTGTGTGTGTTTGTGTGTGTGTGTGTGTGTGTGCGTGTATGTGTCGCTGTATCCATCAACAACATGACTGGTCCTGAATATTCAACAAGAATACCCATGGCTCTAAACTGATACAATGTAAGCTATATAACGGGTCTAATCCTTACTCACAGTTGTACATCTTTACTGTTAAATACACACAAACACTAGAGAGCCATATCCATAAAAAAAATCTAAAGTTTATATCGTCATGTTTGTATACCAATCATGAAGACAGAATTGCTTGGACCCAAAGTTAGTACAGTGGCGTCTGAAATGAAACTTATTCACACCTCTAAAGATTCTTCTAAATAAAGTAGTCAAAAGTTTAGTATTTGGTGCCATGTTCCTAGAATGCAATAACTACATCAAGCTTGAGACTTCCAGTTTGTTTTTGGTTTATTTTTTAGATCATTTTGTGCCCAATAGAAATTCATGGTAAATCATGTATTGTGTCAATTTGGAGTCACTTTCACTATATATAAGAATATCTTACACCCAAGACATGCTAACCTCTCACCATTACAATAACAGGGAGGGGTTAGCATTTTATATCATACCCCCAAAACATGCTAACCTCTCACCATTACAATAACAGGGAGGGGTTAGCATTTTATATCATACCCCCAAAACATGCTAACCTCTCAACATTACAATAACAGGGAGGGGATAGCATTTTATATCATACCCCCAAAACATGCTAACCTCTCACAATTAGAATAACAGGGAGGGGTTAGCATTTTATATCATACCCCCAAAACATGCTAACCTCTCACCATTACAATAACAGGGGTGGATAGCATTGTATATCATACCCCCAAAACATGCTAACCTCTCACCATTACAATAACAGGGGTGGATAGCATTTTATATCATACCCCCAAAACATGCTAACCTCTCACCATTACAATAACAGGGGTGGATAGCATTTTATATCATACCACCAAAACATGCTAACCTCTCACCATTACAATAACAGGGGTGGATAGCATTTTATATCATACCCCCAAAACATGCTAACCTCTCACCATTACAATAACAAGGGTGGATAGCATTTTATATCATACCCCCAAAACATGCTAACCTCTCACCATTACAATAACAGTGGTGGATAGCATTTTATATCATACCCCCAAAACATGCTAACCTCTCACCATTACAATAACAGGGGTGGATAGCATTTTATATCATACCCCCAAAACATGCTAACCTCTCACCATTACAATAACAGGGGTGGATAGCATTTTATATCATACCCCAAAAACATGCTAACCTCTCACCATTAGAATAACAGGGAGGGGTTAGCATTTTATATCATACCACCAAGACATGCTAACCTCTCACCATTAGAATAACAGGGAGGGATTAGCATTTTATATCATACCCCCAAGACATGCTAACCTCTCACCATTACAATAACAAGTGTGGTTAGCATGTCTTGGTGGTATGATATTTGACCCTCTGTAACTTTCTCACTCATCATTATTCACAATTCATTCAGGATTATCCGTAGTCATGGTAGCATCCACATTAATGTAGAAGTGTTCACAAACATTCTATTCTTATTTACAGTAAAAGTGACTCCAAAATGACACAATACATTGTTTACCATTCATTTCTATAGAGCACAAAACAATCAGAAACACCACCGAAACGAACTGTAAATACTGAACACTTATTTTTCTTAAAACTGCATTGTTGGTTAAGGGCTTGTAAGTAAGTAAGGTCTACACCTGTTGTATTCGGCGCATGTGACAAATACAGTTTGATTTGATTTGATTAGGTGAAAATACAGATCTATTGAATTGAATCCATTCCCCCTTCCCCGGACGCGTGCAGACGCCAGTTTCCCACGCCCATGCCGTCCCAGCGTGCCTCACTCCTAAGTGCCAGTTAGCCTGCTAGCCAGTCAGTCGAGTCGACTAGCCAGAGTGGGCGGCCCTAAATCAACAGACAGATTTAGGACCCGTCACCTCGCCACACGCCCAGGCCCGTGCCGCCCCATTAGCCAGCTAACTGTCACGTGTGGGCGGGCAGAGAGCAAGCCAGCCGGAGCTGGGTGATTGGCAGGTGCGTGGGCGAAGCGGGTTGTGTCACGGGGGGGCTGGGGGGGGGGGATGGTAATGTGTGTGTGTGTGACAGGGAAGTGTGTGCACATGTAGGAATGTGGTTGGCTGCGGTGGTGGGTCCGTGGGTGGACAGGCCCTATGTGGAACATGTTGTTTCAGTTTAGTTTGGACAGGCGCAGCCTGGACCCACCACTAGTACCAGTCTATACCCCAACTCCTCCCTACACCCACCCTGTTGACTGACACAATACCACGACTACTATCGGACCACTCTCCCTCCACCCCACTAGTACTACTACAACTACTAGCAGTCTATAGACCTCTCTTCTCCTACACTACATCCACCCTGCTGACGAAACAATATTACTATAAAACCTATAGACCACTTACTACCCTAACCCCACTGACTGACACAGCCCTCAGCAGCCTCCCAGACAGCCAGGACCTGTACGCTGCCCAGTCCTGAGATTGACGGCTTGGTCTAAATGAGCTACTGTGGAACACAGGGCTTTGGGGGGGGCTGTTTCAAACACGTATTGATTGCTGGGTCGGACTGTTGGACGCTCAAAGCCACTAGTCAAATGAGGGGGACCCAGGGGCACTGCATGGAGACGCTGGGAGTTCCTCAAGTTTCACACACATTGGCTCTGGTGTGTATGTGTGTGTGTATGTGTGTGTGATCCAGCCACAACCACCTGCTCTTGCCCATGGAGGCCATCCATCAGGCGAGTGATCGATGGGTTGAGAGCCACATCCAATGATCCACATTGATGTTTCCTTTCCTGGCTGGAGAGGAGAGGCCCACAGAGAGGGCCTGTCACATGGAAAGTATTCAGACCCCTTGACTTTTCCCACATTTTGTTATTTTACAGCCTTATCTCTAAAATGGATTAACCTCATCAAACTACACACAATACCCCATAACGACAAAGCGAAAACATAAGTATTCAGACCCTTTGCTATGAGACTCGGAATTGAGCTCAGGTGCATCCTGTTTCCATTGATCATCCTTGAGATGTTTTTACAACTTGATTGGAGGCCACCTGTGGTAAATTCAATTGACTGGACATGACAGCCTGCTTCGAGTTTGCCAAAAGGGACCTAAAGGACTCTCAGACCATGAAAAAACAAGATTCTCTGGTCTGATGAAAACAAGATTGAACTCTTTGGCCTGAATGTCAAGCGTCACGTCTGGAGGAAACCTGACACCATCCCTACGGTGAAGCATGGTGGTGGCAGATGTTTTTCAGCGGGCAGGAACTTGGAGACTAGTCAGGATCAAGGGAAAGACGAACAGAGCAAAGTACAGAGAGATCCTTGATGAAAACCTGCTCCAGAGCGCTCAGGACCTCAGACTGGGGCGAAAGTTCACCTCCCAATAGGACAACGACCCTAAGCACACAGCCAAGACAACGCAGGAGTAGCTTCAGGACAAGTCTCTGAATGTCCTTGAGTGGCCCGGCCAGAGCCCGGACTTGAACCTGATCTAACATCTCTGGAGAGACCTGAAAATAGCTGTGCAGGGACGCTCCCCATCCAACCTGACAGAGCTTGAGAGGATCTGCAGAGAAGAATGGCAGAAACTGTCTAAATACAGGTGTGCCAAGCTTGTAGCGTCATACCCAAGAAGACTCGAGGCTGTAATCTCTGCCAAAGGGTGCTTCAACAAAGTAAAAGGTCTGAATACTTATGTAAACATGATATTTCCGTTTTTTTGTGTTTTATACATTTTCTAAAAATGATAAAGACCTGTTTTTGCTTTGTCATTATGGGGTATTGTAAGTAGATTGATGAGGGGGGGAAAACAATTGAATCCATTTTATGGATTAAAATAAGGCAGTGACGTCCCTCTGGGAGTCACTGTGAAAAGATCCATGGTAGACTGCTGGATAGATGTGACCATGAGCTACAGAGTGTAGGTTTAGGTTTAATCAATACCCACACGTCTCGAATGTCAATCATAAATTCATTACCATCAGTTCATAAATAAACCATAAATAACATGAACAACCTTAAACCTAACCCTAGCCCTAAGAACTAAACCTTGATAATGATGATGATGATGAGGATGAAGATGAGGATGACTTGCATTTATATAAAGCTTTTCTCCCCGACTCAAAGCTCTTTCGTGTACTGTAGGAACTCCCCGGCCAAACAGAACACAAATACATTACTACCGAACATCCTCAAATTGGCCTAATTAATGACAACACAGTGAAAACCAATCATAGCGATTCCTACTGCCATGAAAATAAATGGATAATCATTGACTAATCAGAGACAGCAAGCAACCACACGGTGAAGCAGTAACGAATCAGTGCCCAGCTGTTGGATGCAGCATACCTGAACAGAGCTTCTGCTGCAATTTCATTGAACCTGGCAGGGCTGAAGACACACACACGCACACACTCATGCACACATACACACACACCCTCTGTGTCAAACCCACTCAACACTACTTACACCTTTCTTCCAATCCAACAGCCAGGTCCTGAGCAAGACAATTTAGCTAATAATTAGTTCAGAACAAACTCTTTTCCTTTTTCCTCCACTATCTTCATCTCTCTCTCTCTCTCTCTCTCTCTCTCTCTCTCTCTCTCTCTCTCTCTCATGCTCTCTCACTCTCACACACACTCTCTCCCACACACACTCTCTCCCTCACACACTCTCTCCCTCACACTCACACTCTCTCTCACACATTCTCACACTCTCTATCACACACTCTCTCTCTTTCTCTCACACTCTCTATCACACTCTCTCCCTCTCAGTTCTTTCTAGACATTAGACTGGATGTGTGACTGTGAACTCTTTATAGAACGTGTCCGCACTGCAAAAGCGGCTATTGACATCTTAATACAATAAAAAGCAAAATAAACATAATTATCCTCATCATTATAATTATCTCCTGCCCCAAGGCACTTAATGAATTATTCATATGGTGTACTGATTAATTAAACGGATAGGTGTGTGTGTGCGTGGTGGCGGCTGTGTGTGTGTGTATGTGTGACACAGTCGCCAATCCCCAAGCATCACTGGGACAGTAACATTTAAGGAGAGAGAGAGGGAGAGAAAGAGAGAGGGGGGGGTAATACACATCCTTTACCCCGTTCACAAATGTTCCCTAACGGCTTTTATCTGCTTCACACATTTAACAGGTAATGCAAACTTGTAGTGTATTCAAGGTTTGAAAAGTGTTCTAAAGTTTGTAATTTCCACTTTAAATGTCAGACTTGATTTGCCCTAACGAAAAATGTGTATCAACCCCTACAAAAAATATCCATTCATTATAATCCACATAATTATTCGCATTTCCTGTTGCTGTATACAGTCTACAGCGCTATTCAGACACACACACACACATGATGACTTCCACTTCTGAGTTAACAGTGAATTCTTTGGTGACCTTAGAGTCCAATCCGAGATCCACAAGCTCTATTGCATGTGGGGCATGTGCAGTCTGTTTTGGCGGGGGCAGGCATGGTTGTATGTCTCCTGAGCTGTTTCTTTATGTTCCACTCCTCCTCCCACCTCTGTGGACCCGTCGGCAGCAGAGTCCTCCAGGTCTGTGGGTTTGATGTTGCAGCAACGTTCTTCAGCGGGTCCTTGTAGTGCCTCGTCTGCCCCCCCCCCTCTCCCCTGCAGACCGCCGGCCAAAGTGTAGCTGGCCAATCAGGATCTTCCACGGCAAGCGCTCCTGAGACATTCTAATGACATGCCCAAGCCAGCGCACTTGGTGTCGGGTGACTAAGACCTCCTTGCAGTTGATCTTAGCAAGTCTTGCTGTATGGGGCACTTGGTCGCACCAGGTGATTCCCATGGTGCACTGCAGGCATCTTATGTGGAATGTCTCGAGCTGCTTGCTGTGGCGACTGTAGGTGACCCAGGCTTCACAGCTGTAAAGAAGTGTGGTGATGCAGACGGCTCGATAGACGGCGACTTTGGTGTGAAGGTGGAGATCCCTGTTTAGGAGGACCCTACGTCTGAGTTTCCCGAAGGCAGCCGATACTTGCTTGATCCTGTTTTTTTTAATTTCAAGGTCAATGCTGGAGTCCTCCGAGAGAACGCTGCCCAGGTATTTGAATGACGGGACTATTGCCAGTGATTTGTGTTCACTGGTAAAGACAGGCATGTTGGGTGGAGGGCTGGAACTCCATTGGCAGACCACCTCTGTCGAACCCCAGTGACGCAGTGGTGGAGCGTTCTGGTGTAGATGTTACCTCCCTTCTTAAGTAGCTCTGCCGGTGAGGCTGTCAGCACCAGGAGTCTTGTCGTTCTTGAGGGACCGGATTGCTGATAACACCTCCTGGAAGGTTGGCAAATGGTTGAGGTCTGGACGGACAGGAATGGAATGGGTGGACGGACAGGCAGTTCTTCCAGGAATGGAGGGCGTCAAAGTGGTCAGCCCACCTCATCAGGATCTGGTTTTGGCCCTTCAAGAGAGTCAGACCATCAGCTGTTTTCAAAGGGGGGTGATGGAGCGACTTCTAGGGCCATAGATAGCTTCAGATTCAGCTGAGTCTTTGTCGGCACACACTTGGATTTCCTGTGCCTTATTCGTCCACCATTCGTTCTGCAGAGCACGTGAGGTCGTTTGTGTTTCCTTGCGTGATGCTCGCCATTGCTGGCGGAGGTTAGCAGATGTGGGACTGTTGAGGGCAGCCCTGTGTGCTTTGTGCATATTGTCCAGTAAGGTTGTGATGGTGTCACAGTTCTCATCAAACCAGTGCTGATGTTTCCTACCTCTGTAGCCAATGGAGTGGGCCGCACACACACACGCACACACACACACACACACACACACACACACACACACACACACACACACACACACACACACACACACACACACACACACACACACACACACACACACACACACACACACACACACACACACACACACACACACACACACACACCTCCCGTCCCACCCCTTTCCCCAAAACACACCCTTGACATTCCAGTACACAGCAGTTGTGTTAGTCCTGATATCACAGGGCCTCTGTAGTACAATAGTAATGTTACAGCCCATTCACTTAGTGGTATTGCTGCCTCCATTCTACCTTAATGACGTTTGGTTGGCCCACTAATCACACTAATCACACTATTCAGCCTCCAGGGACCCCCACAGACCCAAGCCTGGTCCACTGAGATCAGCCTGAACACACACAAACAGGTGCGGGCAAGCACGCACACACGCAGACAGGCAGGGACACACACCAAGATTGTGTACGTGCACTTTACAGCGACGCCACACTGTCCAACACTTTAATATGCACAAAAACACCAGTAGAGGAAATGAAAATAAAATATGCACAGACATGCTCAAATATGTCTGCGGGCGGGCATCACACACACACGTTCCACCCCCACCCCACACCACCTCACACTGGGCTTAGCTAGGGAGGGAGGGAGGGCAGGCGGGGTCCCCAGGGGTGTTACCCAGCCCGGCCCAGTGGGTGTTTCAGGGTATCAGGGTTTAGTGCAGCAGCCCCAGGGTGGTACGGTGTTTCCGGGTTAGCTAAGGGGGAGACAGGGGGAGAGACAGACGGGTGTACGGGGGAATAATGCTCTTGGCTCTAAATGTAGCCCTAGGGGGTAGTACCTAATGCTTGGTGTAGTGTAGCAGACCCAGGGTGCTTGATAGGGTGGAGGAGACAAGGGAGCAGGTCCGGCAATATGGGCGGGCCTTAGGGGGCCTGATCCACCATTTATTTGACGGAGACGAGCGCCGACAGAAAGACACATCCATCTCCGTTAAAGCATCCGAGCGAGCGAAACCCCCTCAGTCTCAGTATGTGTAGATCATGTATTGGATGTCATTGGGAAATATGCATTTTGTCATTGGGAAATACTGCACCAAAGATCTTAGACTAAGCAAAAACGTCAAAATCAATGACAGATTTCTTGATGAATCCCAACTATGTTGAGGCAGTGTATACTGGCTACGGCATCTCAAAAAGGACAAACCGTACTATTGCTGCATTTTGCCTTTTAAGGGAGTATGCTAGCACACTCGTTCGGTTCGCTTAGCTGACTTCAGCTAGCCGCCGGCCAAACTGAAGCGTGCTGACGGCTTTAGGATGCTGAATTTCCCTAAAATAAATGGATGTTACGCCAAAATTAAAGGCTATAATTACTCCTGTCTAAATAAAATAATTCAAAATACTTCACCAGGGAGCATGACTTAGCAACAGAGGATCATTAGCTTATTTTCTTTTACATAGCTGCAAGAGCACAGCGCAGAATGCTCAATGAGGTTAAGAAGAATCCTAGAGTGTCAGCTAAAGACTTACAGAAATCTCTGGAACATGCTAACATCTCTGTTGATGAGTCTACAATACGTAAAACACTAAACCAGAATGGTGTTCATGGGAGGACACCACAGAAGAAGCCACTGCTGTCCCCAAAAAAACATTGCTGGACGTCTGAGGTTCGCAAAAGAGCAGCTGGATGTTCCACAGCGCTACTGGCAAAATATTCTGCGGACAGATGAAACTAAAGTTGTGTTGTTTGGAAGGAACACACAACATTATGTGTGGAGAACAAATGCACAGCGCACCAACATCAAAACCTCATCCCAACTGTAAAGTATGGTGGATGGAGCATCATGGTTTGGGCTGCTTTGCTGCCGCAGGGCCTGGACAGCTTGCTATCATCAACGAAAAAATGAATTCCAAAGTTTATCAAGACATTTTGTAGGAGAATGTTAGGCTATCTGTCCGCCAATTGAAGCTCAACTGAAGTTAGGCGATGCAACAGGACAACAACCCAAAAGACAGTAGTAAATCAACAACAGAATGGCTTGAACAGAAGAAAATATGCCTTCTGGAGTGGCCTAGTCAGAGTCCTGACCTCAACCCGATTGAGATGCTGTGGCATGTGCTCAAGAGAGGGGTTCACACCAGACATCCCAAGAATATTGTGGAACTGAAACAGTTTTATAAAGAGGAATGGTCCCAAATTCCTCCTGACCGTTGTGCAGGTCTGATCTGCAACTACAGAAAACGTTTGGTTGAGGTTATTGCTGCCAAAGGAGGGTCAACCTTTTATTAAATCCAAGGGTTCACATACTTTCCCCAACCTGCACTGTGAATGTTTACACGGTGTGTTCAATAAAAACAAGAAAAAGTATAATTGTTTGTGTGTTATTAGTTTAAGCAGACTGTGTTTGTCTATTGTTGTGACTTAGATGAAGATCAGATAACATTTATGAACAATTTATGCAAAAAATCCAGGTAATTCTAAAGGGTTCACATGCTTTTTCTTCCCACTGTATGTATTTTACTTAGTTGAAGACGAAGTTATAGGCTTACTGCTGCATAGTAGTGTGGGGGGGGGGGGGGGGTTCAGCCTAGCTCAGTGCTTTCTGTGGTGGAGGGGCAGCCAGCGGAAGTTGCAGAGCGTAGGTGTTGGTAATCTTCTATAGTTGCTCCGTGATTGGCTCGGTGTTCTGTCACTCATGGGGACACTACGTCACCGCAGGATCTACATGGAGAGCCAGGCAGTTCAAGCCCCGTTGGGTGCTGCCATAGATTTACATTAGAAGTGCCCATCCGAGAAGGCTCAAGATCATTGGCCACAAATAAAATTACGTTGCTTTGGTTGGACTGGCCATGTCAACATCATACTTTCAAAATCGTAGCTAGCAAGATAGACAAACAGTCATCGTCATGAGTCACGTTGACAATCTGCTGGCAAATCCTTTTCAATCCTTGTCATATGAAGAGGAATTATAGATAAAACGTATCCGTGTTCATCGGCATTGGACATAAACGTTACACAACGACTCGGAATTCGCAAATTCAACAATGAGTGGTTTGGAATGAATCAGTGGCTTTGAAAAGCAATCACTATTTTGATTTCCCTGCCTGCTATTCGTTGGAGAGGGTGTGTGGTCCAAGTCTGGGTTTAAGGATTTAAAACATCTGTCTGAAAGGGTCTCTTTTCCAAGCTTAAAAGAATAAACATTCACACGCAACACCATTGGCCAGAAAAGGTTGAATACATTGGCCATTCTGTCATCTCAGCATGTTTCTGCCTTGTTCAAAACAACTAGAAATTCGGGAACTAAGGAATCTCAGACTTCAGTTGAGTTCAAGACAACTGGGAACGAGCTCCGACTGGGAACTTTGGCCTTTTTTCTAGAGCTCCAACCTGAAGATCACTGATGTCATGAGTCGACCTTGTTTTTTTCCCAGAGTTCCCAGGTGTCTTGGAAGCACCGTAAATCCAGAGAATGCCAGACTTTGAGGACAAAGTTTGAGGACCGCCACATCACCTTCCTGTTCAAGTGAGCACAGCACGACGACGGGGAATCTAAAAATGTGTTGCATGCTGCTGCTGCATAAAGGATGTAACATGCCAGGGAGATATGTATACTGTAGCTAAGAAAGAAACACTAACTGTATGTTGTGTAGTAAGCTGTTAGTAGCAAATAGTTATATTAACTACATCCGTTTTAGCTTGCTCATTAATGTCTAAATCGAAATTTCGAATTGCCTCTTTATCTGCTCATCATTCACTTATGCCATAGTTTGTACTGTTTCTTATATAGGTCTGTCTCGTTAGTATCTTATTCATCATTTTAGGTAATGTTGGAATGATTGAATTGTTTTGGTTACTTTGTGTATTATAATTAGCTCGTGTGCTTTTCTTCACGCGGGAGGGGACTCTATATCATGTTGTTGGGTCTGTAACCATGTTTCCCAGTGATATTCTCTTCCCGTTCAACTATTGGTTTTCAACAAAAAGTTCATTAATAGACCCTTGTAATTCCAGTTGATATTGTGAGGGTTGTTTTGTTTGCGCAATGCGCTGTTCAGTGCGTCTGTATATTGTCTATAAAAGTGGATCCTAATGATTGTATTTTCATTCCTTTTTAGACCACGTAGGCCTAATAAAATACTTCAAATGGTAGGCTAACCGTTGAGTCTGTGTTTCTCTCTCTCTCTTTCTTTTTCCGTTGTGACTTAAAGAAGAGTAAAGTTAAGGCCCACAACATCTTGCTGAATTTATCTGAACTAACATCTATCTGAACTTTCGTCGCTGTCCCTTTTGAAAGTGCTGAACCGAAGGCCTAGCTCGCCACAGCTCGTCTGCTAGCACTTGGCTTATACTTACAGCTAAGTGTCGACGATAGAAGAACAAACATTTTGATTTTACTGAACGTGTACGGTTCAAAAGTCCAAACTCATTTTGGGGTACGCTGTTATTGAAGGAGAATGCGGTTCTTATCGACATACACAAATCCACAGCAGTAATCACATTTGTTCAAGCTATGGTTTTAAAAAAAGGCAAATGAGGCTAAATGAACTGTTTCCCTGTCAGACAATTTTTTATTTAACTAGGCAAGTCAGTTAAGACCAAATTCTTATTTATAACGACAGCCTAATGGGAACAGTGGGTTAACTGCCTTGTTCAGGGGCAGACTGACAGATTTGTCAGCTCTGGGATTTGATCTTGCAACCTTCCGGTTACTGGCCCAACGCTCTGACCACTAGGCTACCTGCCACCCAAGGCTTTGCTGATAGCCAGGTGTAAGGATTCACTCCAGGATGCTGAAAGCAAAGCTGCTGTTGGGACAGCTTTATGTAGACCCTAACATTTTGTGGGCACCGTTTGTCACCGTTATAGTGCAATTAATGTATTGTTTAGTGTTGTTTTGTGTGGTGTCTTTGCTGGCATGCACCCGCCCAAATGTTTTGTTTGTTTGCCCACCAAGATTGCCATGCCAACTGGTATCAATGTGTCCATATGGCAGAGGCTGGTGCTCTCAATTCAGTTCACTTCTAGATCTTTGTCATTTTACTTCCGATTTGATGATTTAACCACGTGACAGTGATCTTGAGAAACCAAAATGTTATTATTGAAATGAAACTGTTGCACGCAAATGTGCATATTAAAATAATCATAACTGGCACGCAGGTCGGTAGAAATGGTCAGATAAATTGTCAGCTTCCCCAAACTTGAAACTCCCAAGCTGTCTCTGGCGCCGGCCCTGCAAGAGAAGGAGACGGGAGAGGTATCGGGGGGGGGGGGGGGGGGTGTAGAGGGTCAACAAGGGAAGCTTTGGGGGGGGATGGAGCGAGACACAGCAGAGAAATAGGGGAGACCAGGGGGATACAGCAGGAGAGGGGGGGGGGGGGGGGGGGTAATGCTCTTGGCATTAAAGCCTCATTACAAGCATTGTGTCCTCCCCAGCCAGCCAGCCAACCAGCCAGCCAGCCAACCAGCCAGCACCACTACCACTAACCCCCTCCAGCTGGAGCCACTGACTGACAGACTGACAGACTGGCACTTAAATACCCAGGTGGCAGAGGAAACCCTGTAACCCCTCCCAGACTGGCAGGGGTATGGTGCAGACACACACATGTGCGAATACTAGGAATATGCACACACACATTCACCAATACACACAGAGAAAGGCAGGCACGTACACACAAGCAGGGATGCGCACACGCACATGCGCACGGATGTGCGAACACACACACACACACACTCGTCACCAACACACAATAAATCCAAACACTCAACCACACACTCCCCACCTTCTCGCAATTAACACTGGGCCCATAGCTGGAGGCAGCAGAGGAAATTAGGTTTTGGTGGAGGAGAGGGGGTATAGGAGGGGGGAGGAGAAGGGGTTGAAAGGGGGAGAAGGATTAGGGAGGTGGTGGGGGTTATGGTTGGGAGAGGAAATATAATGTGTGGTATGAAACTATGCACCCACGTCAGGTAATCACTATGGTGTGCCCACATAAAACTGTTCCCATACCTCCCTTGATGTCTGAGAGAGAGAGAGAGAGAGAGAGAGAGAGAGAGAGAGAGAAGAGAGAGAGAAGGAAAGGGAGAGCGATAAAGAAAGAAATTAGACTCTCTCTCTCTCTCTCTCTCTCTCTCTCTCTCTCTCTCTCTCTCTCTCTCTCTCTCTCTCTCTCTCTCTCTCTCTCTCTCTCTCTCTCTCTCTCTCTCTCTCTCTCTCTCTCTCTCTCTCTCTCTCTCTCTCTCTCTCTCTCTCTCTCTCGCCCTCCCTCATCCTGAAACCAGGAGTCAGTTCATCTCGTCTCACTCAGTCGTTGTTGTGCTGTCATGCTAAATTAATCTGATATGTAACTTGACTCTAGACACAATTAAGCAGGGGAATTAACACACTTAACTGACTGTCCTTTCTGGGAGAAGTTTTACGGGAGTCATTTATCCTCAGCATGTGTTTTGTCTCAGAGTCATTGAGACTACTTCATTAGTTTACCTTCCACAGGACTACATTTTGAATGATATCTTATCTTGTGTATGGAGTTCCCATAAAGTATAGGCCTGTCATCAACTTTAGTGCTGTTCCTCGTAGGACTATCCAATGTATTTCAATATCATTGGATCGTGTGTTTAATATTATTCATTTCAATTCCCATCATCCCTGGGGGTGAGGGTACATTGACCCCAGTGCCTAATGCATGCATGGCTGGTCCTGTGGGGCTTTCCCCACCCTGTCCTCTCCAGTGTTCTGGGGGAGGCCATACTTCTGACCTGGCCAGTGTCCTGACTGACTGACACCCATGTGTCCCTATAGACGCCCTCCATCTCCCTCCCCCTTCCCTCCCCTCCCTCTGGGCCTGTCGGTGGCAGATGGGTGCTGTGTGTGACAGAAAGGTCATTAGTTCACATCCACATGGGAAGAGGGGGGGGTAAGCGGTGGGGGTGGGGGGGCATGACGGGGTGGTGTAGGGACAGATTTATTCAAGTGTGGGGTTGCGGAGGGGAGGGGGTATAAGGGGAGGTTTTGGCAGCAGGGTGGGGATGAGGGAGGTAGGAGAGGGTTGAAGTGGGGTAAGAGGGGGACAGGTTTAGTCATGGTTGGGGGTAAAGAGGGAGGTTGGAGGGGGATAGGTGGTAAGGGAAATTGGGGAAATGGTTTGTCACCCCCTACTGTTATGCCTGTGGGTAACAGACATGACATGGGGCATCTTGTGCAGTCTGTGTCACTGTGTGTGTCATGCGTGTTTCTCTGAACGTGTATTCGTTAGTGTGTGTATGTATTCTGGACTATGTCTGTATGTGTTTCTGTGTGACTATTTGTTTGTGTGCATGTGTGTATTGACTGTATGTACTAGGTGCTTGTGTATGTGTTTTTCTGTGTGTGTACCCGTGACTGTGTGTGTATACGTGACTATGTGTGTGTACGCGTGTGGGTGTGTGTTTCTGTATGTGTGTATGTACACGCGACTGTGTGTGTATGCGTGACTATGTGTGTGTTTCTGTGTGTGTGTGTGTGTACACGCGACTGGGTGTGTGTGACTGTGTGTGTTTCTGTGTGTGTGTGTGTGTGTGTGTGTGTGTGTGTGTGTGTGTGTGTGTGTGTGTGTGTGTGTGTGTGTGTGTGTGTGTGTGTGTGTGTGTGTGTGTGTGTACACACGACTGTGTGTGTACGCGTGACTATGTGTGTGTACATATGTGGGTGTGTGTTTCTGTGTGTGTGTGTGTGTGTTTGTGTGTGTGTGTGTGTGTGTGTGTGTGTGTGTGAGTATCTGTGAGATAAAGGCCTGGGGGCATGCTCATCAACACAGACACACAGATTTGCATAATGAAATTCTCTCTCTCTCTCTATCTCACAGCCAGAGGAAAAACAAGGCGCTTAACCAACCCTTAAAAAACACCTACGTGAATACAACAAAGAGAGGAAAAACTCTGTTCCTCATACTCCACATGACAGCTGCAGTACACACAAGGGGTTTGGAGTGTGTGTGTGTGTGTTTATTTATTGGTATGTTAAGTGTGAAGGCATTACCTCTCCTCTGTCTCCCCATCTCAATGACTTGAATTCTCAGAGACATCTCAATGCCTATAACCTTCCTTGTGTTCCCACTCTCTGTGAGTGTGCGTCTTTGTTGTGTTGTGCGTTGTATTCGCATGCCATGTCTGCCTGTCTGTGGGGGTGTATGCGTGTCTCTGTGTGTGTGTGTGTGTGTGTGTGTGTGTGTGTGTGTGTGTGTGTGTGTGTGTGTGTGTGTGTGTGTGTGTGTGTGTGTGTGTGTGTGTGTGTGTGTGTGTGCGTGTGTGTGTGAAGGCCTCGGTCGTGTGTGTGCGAGCATCAGTGCGTTCGTGCGTCCCAGCCATATCAGTGTATCTGTCACCGTAGATGAAAGCAGACCAGGATGTAGGCATGTTTGAGAGACAGGAAGACCCATGTAGCTGGTGTTTGTGTGGGTGTCTGCTGTAATATGGCATGGATCAACTTAAAGGAGAGGAAGAGAGGCAACGGGTCGATGGAGGTGTGAGGGCACGGGAGGAGAGAGCGAAGGAGCGAGGGAGGACAAGGAGGGAGGGAAAGGTTTTGGACACGCATCATTTTCTCTGCAAAAGAACCTGGCAGCTGTTTTGTGAGCAAAGAGAGAATGAGAGGTAGAGCGAGAAGAGAGGGAGACAGAGTGAGAGGGAGAGCTAGTAAAAGAGGAGGAGGCAGAGGAAGAAGGGATGGGGGAAGGAGAGGGAGGAGTGAAGGGGGAGTTGAGTTTTGGTGACTGCGAAAGCATCAGAAAGAAAGTGTCCTTCAACCCATTGTGGAGAAGGTGGGAGGAAGGGAAGGAGGGAAGAGAGGGAGGGAGGGGAGGGGGAAAGACTGATCAAAAAAGAAGAGGAACCCACACAAAGGCCACCTGCTTCACTCTGGAAAATGAACTGAAGAATACAGTCTGGTATGTCAACAAACAAAAAGTAAAGAACTCTGACGTTTGACTGCTGTTAGGAACCGTTTTCCCTTACTCTGGCAAGACAGGTACGACAGAGTGCTTCAACAACACAATCCTCATCTTGGTAAGGAGAGAAAACAGGTAAGAGGGTTGAACAGGATACGACTTCGGTTCAAAGGTGCTCTTAGGAAGGGGCTCAAGCACCCGTATTTCCAAGGTACACCTCAGTCTTGTGTTTGTGCCTTGGCAATTGGCCCTATAGTTATACCGAGTCCCATTGGAGATAAATGGTTGTTTTCTGCTAGTGAGCGGTGTGTACTCTTCTACCTCTTAGCAGAGTGCATAAACTACATCTCTTTAGATAGTCTGGTTCTGATACTACCAAGCACTCACAACACCATGTCACCCTGTCCTCTGGAAAATCGATCCTTTTACAAGAGTATGCCCCTGTGTGCTTTCAAACCATAACCCCATCACCACTCAGTACCCCCCCCCCCCCTCCCCTTCAGTCCCTCAAAACACACACACCCGCATCTTGGGGCAAAGTGTGACCAACACCTTTGTCTGTAGAGAATGAGGCTCCACTCCTCCCCTAACACGCACACGCACACACACACACACACACACACACACACACACACACACCTATTGAATGAGTACTGAAGCAATGTGGGGTTCTGACGGTAGTAATGTCATTGGTACAGTGAGCCATTGGGCCCCTCTGCTCTGCTGGCCCCTTACTCAGCACAGCACAGCATAGCCAACACACACACACACATACACACACACACGCACACACCAATACTGGGCCTTTTGTTCTGTTTCCTTTGGCAACGGAAGTTCAGTGTTTATGAGTGTGCCTAGACAAAACAAATATCCTTCCTCTAGCCCCATCCATCCCTGTCTCCCAGCACTGTTTCCCAGCACTCTCCCTCTCTCTCTTTCTGTATCCCTCTCCATGCCTCCATCTCTCTCTCTTTCTGTATCCCTCTCCATGCCTCCATCTCTCTCTCTTTCTGTATCCCTCTCCATGCCTCCATCTCTCTCTTTCTGTATCCCTCTCCATGGCTCCATCTCTCTCTCTTTCTGTATCCCTCTCCATGCCTCCATCTCTCTCTCTTTCTGTATCCCTCTCCATGGCTCCATCTCTCTCTCTTTCTGTATCCCTCTCCATGCCTCCATCTCTCTCTCTTTCTGTATCCCTCTCCATGCCTCCATCTCTCTCTCTTTCTGTATCCCTCTCCATGCCTCCATCTCTCTCTCTTTCTGTATCCCTCTCCATGCCTCCATCTCTCTCTCTTTCTGTATCCCTCTCCCTGCCTCCATCTCTCTCTCTTTCTGTATCCCTCTCCCTGCCTCCATCTCTCTCTCTTTCTGTATCCCTCTCCATGCCTCCATCTCTCTCTCTTTCTGTATCCCTCTCCCTGCCATCTCTTTCTCTGTCTGTATCCCTCTCCCTGCCTCCATCTCTCTCTCTTTCTGTATCCCTCTCCATGCCTCCACCTCTCTCTCTTTCTGTATCCCTCTCCCTGCCTCCATCTCTCTCTCTTTCTGTATCCCTCTCCATGCCTCCATCTCTCTCTCTTTCTGTATCCCTCTCCCTGCCATCTCTTTCTCTGTCTGTATCCCTCTCCCTGCCTCCATCTCTCTCTCTTTCTGTATCCCTCTCCATGCCTCCATCTCTCTCTCTTTCTGTATCCCTCTCCCTGCCATCTCTTTCTCTGTCTGTATCCCTCTCCCTGCCTCCATCTCTCTCTCTTTCTGTATCCCTCTCCATGCCTCCATCTCTCTCTCTTTCTGTATCCCTCTCCCTGCCATCTCTTTCTCTGTCTGTATCCCTCTCCCTGCCTCCATCTCTCTATCTTTCTGCTAGTCCTTCTCTCTCGCTCTGTCTCCCTCCCTCTCTTCCCCTCTCCTTCTGTCTCCCCCTCTCCCTCTCTGTCTCCCCATCTCTCTCTCCTCTCTGCCTGGTTTGCAGGCTACCACGGCTGACTGCCCCTCTGGACACACTATTCTGCAGAGCCTATTGTTTGCCCTGACAGCTTTTGTTGTGGGGAGAGAAAGAGAGACCCCCTAGCCCGCACCCCTTCTCTCCCCTCCTCCCTCCCCTCACACACATTCCACAAGCGGGGAGGTCAAAGGGTGCAGCTGCCTAAATAAAGAGAACGGGGGGGGGTGATTCCTTCACTTTCTTCCCCTTTTTTGCTGTTTTGACAGAATGAGACAGAGGGACATAGAGAAATAGGCAGAGAGGGAGGGAGAGATAGAGAAAGAAAGCGAGAGAGGGGGTGGGTTGGGGAGGCCGGGTTTATTTGGGCACGGTGTTTTGTTTGGATGTTGTTGCCCTCTGCTAAAACCACAAACACAAACACACACTCTCGACTGTAGACACAACTGATGTCGACACTGAAGATCTGCGCTGCAGCTCGAATTCAAATGTAAAGGCATTATTCCCGCGTTCCCGGAGGGCGCATTCGTGGTAAACGCCGCACGTGTCGGCTCAGTGGGATCTCCCGCGACGCTCCCGCGCTGTGGATTGAATCCAGCTCTGAACGTGTTCTTCTCGTTATAAGACACCAGAAAAGGCCTGTAGAAACTACAGCAGAGGAGAAGTATGTTGATCAGGAAATGACAACGGGAACACCCTGAAAACTAGATCTCTGAACTAACACCACTCCAACCACCGTTTTGCTCTGTTCTTTCCATTGGAATTTGTCATGAAATGTACAGTATTGTCTGTGTGTACGTGAGAGAAACAGAAGATAAAGAGAGATAGAGGGGGAAAGAGTGATTACGAGAGAAAGAGAGAGAAATAAATAAATAAAATAAAATGGAATGAAAGAAAGTGATCATGTGTATGCTGTATGCTGTGTGCTGTGTGCTGTGTGCTGTGTGCTGTGTGCTGTATGCTGTGTGCTGTGTGCTGTGTGCTGTATGCTGGGTGCTGTATGCTGTATGCTGTATGCTGTATGCTGTATGCAATGGGAGTCTACTTAAACATCTCGGAATCTACCGGCAAAGTGTAACTGTGTGTGTGTGTGTGTGTGTGTGTGTGTGTGTGTGTGTGTGTGTGTGTGTGTGTGTGTGTGTGTGTGTGTGTGTGCGCCGGCGTTTGTGTGTAAACATGAGTTGTTTGCGGTGTTGTGACAAGGCTGTGGAATCTGAAACTCTTCCGTGCTTTAATCAGGCCGATGGCAGCGGTATCGCCCAGGAATAACGGGTTAATCATCTGAAATTAACACTCACATCGCCTCCAGCAACGGATGGACACACATATACTCTCTCTCTCTCTCTGTCTCTCTCTCTCTCTCTCTCTCTCTCTCTCTCTCTCTCTCTCTCTCTCTCTCTCTCTCTCTCTCTCTCTCTCTCTCTCTCTCTCTCTCTCTCTCTCTCTCTCTCTCTCTCTCTCTCTCTCTCTCTCTCTCTCTCTCTCTCTCTCTCTCTCTCTCTCTCTCTCTCTCTCTCTTTCACTCTCTCTCTCTCTCCTTCTCAATCTGCATATCCCTCGTTTACTCCGGAGTCTACTATCTCTTCTCTCTGGACCCTTTTTCTATTTCTCCCTACTCCTCCCTTTCACTTCAAATCTCTCGCTTTTTCCCCCCTTCTCTCTTTCTCACCCTTCCATCAGTTCTATATTTACAGATCCCAGCTGTACCCGTCACCAGGCCTGTTATTAACTGTAAAACTGGAGCTGGAGAGCGAGAAGGAGAAAGAGGAAAAGACGGAAAGAGAAAGAGAGAGAGTAATGAACAGAATAACTCTCCACTTTGTGTCAAGGTGAGTGAAATATGACAGCGAAACAGAGGGTTGGTCATTTCCCTTCCTGTCAGTTGACTCCACCCCAGCTCAGCATGCGCTGTCAGCCTACAGATATAATCACAATCACACAGAGAGAGGATCACAAAGACCACGTCCAACCACACTGCGTGACCTCTGACCCCTTTCTGTCTCGCTGCTCAACTCTTACCGTGACATTTCAGATTTCACATTTACATCAGGTGGAAGCCACCCAGTCTCCTCTCCCTCGGTTCTCCTCTCTCTCTCTCCTCTCTACCTCTCCTCTCTCTCTCTCCTCTCTACCTCTCCTCTACTTCTCTGTCTGTCTCATCCGTCTTCCTATTTCTTGCTCTAGGTGTGTCACTCACGCTCACCCACCCTATTCTCCCCCCCCCCCCTCATCCCTCTCTCTCTTCTCTCTCTCTTTCTCTGCCTTTTAAAGAACTTTGCATACAGTGCATCCAGAAAATATTTACACTAGTGATGCACGGGTTGACTCATAACCCATAGTACCTGCAGTTATATCTGCGGGGCAGGTGGGTTTTGGGTCTTTAAATAACGTGTGGATGAAGGGCGGGTTGAACAAAGAGAAAAACAATGCCTTAAAATATCATTGAGCAATTTATATCTATCACTGAGGTTTGTCTTTCATGATTTTAGATTATCTGGCATTAGTGAGTAAGCCTAAGCTTAAGGGCCTAACTGTACGCACGCCAAATAGCCTACAGCCAATCGGCAAACGCTTTTGCGAACGGGCTGAAAAAGTTACTGTCGATCCACGGAGACAAGAAGGACAATGTCACAGTTGAACTCAATGAGAAAAGCTGCGAAACGGAGAGGTGAAAATAAAGAGAAGGGAGGGCCAGAAAAGTAATGTTTGGGAAAGATTTGGTGAAGTGTTAAAAGAGGAGGTTACCTGTGCCGGCTATGTTATGTGTGATGACTGTAAGGCGCCATACAAATTCCACAGTCACAAGACGGGTACTTCAAATAGGGCGATGGCTGGTTGCAATGACAAGTCAAGGGAACTGCCTACTGTTAAAATGGGTTAAATGGCAACTGAAATCCGGACACTGACTTTATAGGCCTCTCACATAGTCTTAATGGTATCTCCTGCAGAACTAAGCATTTCTTGCAGTACAATGATAGTCCTACACCTTATGTAAGCAGCATTTGTACTCGGAACAGGAGTGGAGCAATATGATTTCTTTCAGCATCTTGAGAGAATACGAATGCGTAGTTAAATACCGTCTATAGGAGGTACTATCTTTATCAGCATCATAAAAGCCGATAGCATTTGTTATGTGGTTGAAATACTACCAAAGCCGAACTGAAATCTTAACAGAAACATGTTGAGTCATTTTCACAGATTTTATATTTCCTTTCAACCAGTCAAACTGATGTCTTATGGAAATTGTGCACAGATTTTTTTTTTTAATGGCATTTTTTCCCGGTCTTTGCTTCGCGAAAGAAGCAGAGATGACAGAGAAAAATTTGCCGTTGTCAACTATATTGAAGCGTTCATTTTATCGATTTATGACATTATTCGGGTGAGCAAGGGTTTATATAGTATTGTCGGGCAACATACAGTATAACAATAGAACAGAAGCCGCATGTATCTAATTAGACAAGTTGACGAACAAATAGTCTACCAAAATGTTGGAAATTATAAGCAGAAACATATCTATATTAGGCAAAGAAAATCCTGCACACCCTGTCCAAAAATAATGATTCCGTCTCTGACTGTAGCCTACAGCGCATTTTCTATAAATGAAATTTAAATGAAATTATGGGCAGAAAGACTACTTCAACTCCATCTTTCATCGAATCAGATGGCTTATTCATCACAAAACCATTTGATGTTGCCAATTATTTTAATGATTACTGTGGGCAAACTTGGGCAAACTTAGGCAGGAAATGCCAACAACAGTGAGCCATCGTATTCATGCATAAAAAAAACTAATAATGAAAGAAAATCATTGTTATCGATCAATAATGACAAACCTCCTGGCATTGACAACTTAGATGGAAAGCTACTGAGGATGGTAGCTGACTCTATAGCAGCTCCTATCTGTCATATCTTAATCTGATCCAAGAGGAAAGTCTTTGTCCTCAGGCCTGGAGGGAAGCCAAGAGTGGTAAAGCGGCCTTTACTGGTTTTAACAGCAGACCTATCAGCTTGCTGCCGGCTCTTATATACAATGCTATTTCTCTGTAAACAAATGAACAAAAGACTTCCGGGCATGCTTAAAGAGAAGGGCACTCAACATGTACTGCACTGACACAAATTACTGATGATTGGTTGAAAGACATTGATAAGAAGATTGTGGGAGCTGTACTCTTAGATTTCAGTGCAGCCTTTGATATTATTTACCATAATCTGTTGTTGAGAACTTATGTGTTATGGCTTTTCAACACCTGCCAAGATCGCTTCTCTCCCTCCCTCAGTGAACACCCTGTAGCAGAGCCTGAACCTATGAAGGTAGAGGTCACACCACTCCCCGAGGCGGAGTGAAGCATACGGAGACAGCTGAGGCTCTGTCTCTTTTGTGGTCATGGGGGGCACCAGCTTCAGCAGTATCCGATATGTCCCAACATTGTGATCCACGAGAGCAGAGGGACGGTCACGTGATCTTCCACCTCCTGGAGCAGGTGTGAGTATCTCATCTTCATCAGTTTCTGCTAAACCCTTTTTAGTGTGGATCACACTAGCTGGCTGTCCGTCATGTACTGTTTCTACAGCGCTAGGGGATTCCGGTGCCACGGAATCCACTAGACCCTTGCCTTCTCTTTGAACAGCCCCTCATACCCCGTCTCCTCTCCGTTTCCTGGTTCAAGCCACTATAATCGGCCCCTTAGGATCTGGAACCATCACACATCACCACACCACTCACCCTCACGTGGAGTCCATTCATCAGGAAAACATTCCATTCTTCACCATTAGTGCACCAGCTAACAAGATCATCCTCGGCCTCCTATGGCTCCAACGCCATAACCCGACATTCTCATGGTCGAGGATGAGAATCACAGACTGGTCACCCGAATGCCGGTGGACCTATTTTTCTGTTCCCTCTCGTGTCATGGGACGTAGATGTGGACATTCGCCAGGCTCTGAAACACGCTCCCACTACCTGTCCTCCTGAACGCATCTATGTGTTTATTTTTTAATTATATTTAATATTTATTTAACCTTAATTTAAGTAGGCAAGTCAGTTAAGAAATTCTTATTTACAATGACGGCCTAAGAACAGTGGGTTAACTGCCTTGTTCAGGGGCCGAACGACAGATTTTTACCTCGTCAGCTCGGGGATTCGATCTAGCAACCTTTCGGGTACTGACCCAACGCTCTAACCACTAGGCCAGTTGGACTGAGGTTCCCACGGGTTGTTGACACAGCTGCCGTTGCTGGACATCCTTGTGTAATACCCTTGTTAGAACCAAGTATTGAGTTTATTCTTGTTAGAACCATGTATTGAGTTTATTTGTTATAATTAATTGGTAATGTACAAGTGAATAGGTTGGTTTACTTTCAAGTTTAAGTTTTGACCAATAACGTCGCTTGTTAAGCTGTGGCCAATGGGAAAGGGAGAGAGACGTTGGAAAAAGTATGGACATTATATTATGACTGTTGGCGAAGAAAAATGATGAAAGAAAACCTACCGAGTTTTGAAGGGAAATACTGATTTGATTTTATAAGAGAGTTGTTATAATTTTGTTAAGAAAGACTGAAGCTACCGTGTCATTGTGGAGGTATTGGACAGCCTTGAGGTTTTTATTTTTTTTATTTCACCTTTATTTAACCAGGTAGGCTAGTTGAGAACATGTTCTCATTTACAGCTGCGACCTGGCCAAGATAAAGCAAAGCAGTGCGACAGAAACAACACAGAGTTACACATGGGATAAACAAGCGTACAGTCAATAACACAATAGAAAAAAAATAAAGTCTATATACAGTGTGTGCAAATGGCATGAGGAGGTAAGGCAATAAATAGGCCATAGTAGCAAAGTAATTACAATTTAGCAGATTAACACTGGAGTGATAGATGAGCAGATGATGATGAGCAGATGAGTAGTAGTGATACTGGTGTGCAAAAGAGCAGCAAAAGTAAATGAAATCAATATGGGGATGAGGTAGGTAGATTGGGTGGGCTATTTACAGATGGACTATGTACAGCTGCAGCGATCGGTTAGCTGCTCAATTAGCTGATGTTTAAAGTTAGTGAGGGAAATGTAAGTCTCCAGCCTGAGCGATTTTTGCTAGGCTAGGTCAGCCTAGCATCGGGCGACACCGAGAGAGAATAGCTTGGGGAAGATTAACGAGTTCATGTTTCCATGGTATATCGGTTACTGCTAAGGAGTACTGTCTGCATTGATAGCTGTGCTTGCTGTGGATCTTGTGAGGAAACCTGCACGGAACTGCCATACTTCGCTGAGGGAATATCTACGAGTAGGTAGTAACCACAACGGTGGGGTGCTTCTGTACTTTATGTGTGTCGTAATTGTTTTTGGAGCTCCAACGCGCGCCAACGGGGTTAAGCAAGCTTGAAATAATTTGGACATGGGTTGTGCACGACTCATTGGGGTTTATTATTTACTCTTTATTTTGATGTGGTGCATTGAAAATGTAATAATACACATCTTGAACCTTATGTATTTTGCCTTGGAGTCATTTCCTGTTTCAATTTCATTTAATGCATGAGAAAGCATATCAATAACAAAAATCTATAATCATTCCATCTGAAGCTAATACCCTAGTTGTCATCACCCTAGATAGTTTACAATAAGGATTCTAATTGGAGATGTCCTTCTCACCTGACATCCCATGCTGTTGAGATATTCTATGTAAGGTAAAATCGTGAGAGTCAAATTCGAGCCTGGTGAGAGGGTTACACTTGGATCACCCGTACTATACAATCACACTCCGAAAAGTATTGGTGGCCCACCTTGGCGCAGGACGTTACTCGCTACGTCAGCTCCTGTTCTGTGTGTGCCCAAACTGGGGCGGCAGGTAGCCTAGTGGTTGGAGCGTTGGACTAGTAACCGAAAAGTTTGCAAGATCGAATCCCCGAGCTGACAAGGTACAAATCTGCCGTTCTGCCCCTGAACAAGGCAATTAACCCACTGTTCCTAGGCTGTCATTGAAAATAAGAATTTGTTCTTAACTGACTTGCCTAGTTAAAAAATAAAAAATAAGTCTCCCCGGCAGGGAAACTCCTTCCTGTGCCTCAGCGTCCCTGGTCTCATCTGTCCATTGACTTTGTTACCGATTTCCCCTCTGACGGGACAGATTTTCTAAATCATGCCGGTTTATTCCTCTCTCTGGCCCCCCTACCTGTCTCCAGGTCTCTGAGGAACTGTTCCAGCAGGTCTTCCGTCAGTATGGCTTTCCGGAGGATATTGTCTCTGACCGTGGCCTCCAATTCATGTCACGGGTATGGAGGGCTTTCATGGAGAAACTGGAGGTCACGGTCAGCCTCACTTCCGGGTACCGGCCTCAGTCCAACGGGCAGGTGGAGTTTCCTGAGGAGTCACTGCCAGGACCGGCAGGGGGAGTGGGCCCGATTCCTTCCCTGGGCAGAATACGTCCAGAAAACATTACGTCACTCCTCCACCAGGCTTTCTCCCTTCTAATGTGTCCTGGGTTATCAGCCGGCCCTGGCTCCGTAGACTCCGAGCCAGACCGAGGCCCCTGCAGTGGACGAATGGGTCCGGCGCACAGAGGAGGTTTGGAGTGATGCCCATGTGAGGCTCCAGCATGCTGTCCATCGCCAGAAGGAGCAGGCGGATCGCCACTGCAGTGAGGCGCCCGTGTTCCATCCTGGTGATCGCGTCTGACTCTCCACCAGGAACCTCCCACTCCGCGTGCCCTGCAAGAAGCTGAGCCCCGGTTTGTGGGGCCGTTCAAGGTTCTCCGGAGGGTCAACAAGGTGACGTATAGGTTACAGCTTCCCAGTGACTACCGTATCTCACCTTCATTTCATGTCTCCCTTCTCAGGCCGGTGGTTCCTGGTTCCCTGGCTGATGCTGTCCCCCACGACACCACTTCCCCCCCCTGTTCTTCGAGGGAGGTCCCACCTATGCCGTCAGATCCCTACAGGACTCCCGACGTCGTTGGGGTCGGCTCCAGTATCTGGTGGACTGGGAGGAGTACAGCCTAGAGGAGAGGTGTTGGGTTCCGGTGGAGGACATTCTGGACCCCAACATCATCTGTGATTTCCATCTTCGCCACCCGGGCCGGCCCGCTCCTCGTTCTCGTGGCCGTCCCTTTGGCCGGCATAGTCCTGCGTTTTGAGCCTGTTGCGCTGTTGCACCTTCTTGCCTGTTACGCTGTTGCACCTTCTTCACCACACTGTCTGTGTTGGTGGACCATTTCAGTTTGTCAGTGATGCGTACGCCGGGGAACTTGAAGCTTTCCACCTTCTCCAATGCAGTCCCGTCTATGTTGATAGGGGGGTGCTCCCTGTGCTGTTTCCTGAAGTCCACGATCACCTCCTTTGTTTTGTTGACGTTGAGGGAGAGGTTATTTTCCTGGCACCACACCCCCAGAGCCCTCACCTCCTCCCTGTAGGCTGTCTCGTCATTGTTGGCAATCAAGCCTACTGCTGTTGTGTCGTCTGCAAACTTGATGATTGAGTTGGAGGCGTGCATGGCCACTCAGTCATGGGTGAACAGGGAGTACAGGAGGGGGCTGAGCACCAGTTGCACAGGGCGGGGTTCAGACCCAGGGCCTCAAGCTTAATGATGAGCTTGGAAGGTACTATGGTGTTGAAAGCTGAGCTAAAGTCAATGAACAGCATTCTTACATAGATATTCCTCTTGTCCAGATGAAATAGGGCAGTGTGCAGTACGGTGGCGATTGCATCGTCCTGTGGATCTATTGCGGCGGTAAGCAATTTGAAGTGGGTCTAGGGTGACAGGTAAGGTAGAGGTGATATGTTCCTTGACTAGTCTCTCAAAGCACAGAAATGAGTGCTACGTGGCGATAGTCATTTAGTTTAGTTACCTTTGCTTTCTTGAGTACAGGAACAATGGTGGCCATCTTGAAGCATGTGGGGACAGCAGACTGGAGTAGGGAGAGATTGAATATGTCCGTAAACACAACAGCCAGATGGTCTGCGCATGCTCTGAGGATGCGGCTAGGGATGCCGTCTGGGCTGGCAGCCCTGCGAGGGTTAACACGCTTAAATGTCTTACTCACATCGGCCACGGAGAAGGAGAGACCACAGTCCATGGTCGCGGGATGCGTTGGTGGCACTGTGTTATCCTCAAAGCGGGCGAAGAAGGTGTTTAGTTTGTCTGGAAGCAAGACGGTGTCCGCAATGTGGCTGGTTTTCCTTTTGTAGTCTGTGATTGTCTGTAGACCATGCCACATACGTCTCGTGTCCGAGACCTAGAATACCTCACAATCAAATGCTGACCGTATTATCTCCCAAGAGAATAATCTTCGGTTATAGTCACAGCTGTGTACAAGTACAGATGATGTCGGATGTTTACATAAACCTTAGTAAAATACATTTAAACTCAGTTTTTCACAATTCCTGGCATGTAATCAGAGTAAAAATTACCTGTCTTAGGTCAGTTAGGATCACCACTTTATTTTAAGAATGTGAAATGTCAGAATAATAGTAGAAAGAATTATTTATTTCAGCTTTTATGTCTTTCATCACATTCCCAGTGGGTCAGAAGTTTACATACACTCAATTAGTATTTGGTAGCATTGCCTTTAAATTGTTTAACTTGGGTCAAACGTTTTGGTTAGCGTTCCACAAGCTTCCCACAATAATTTGGGTAAATTTTGGCCCATTCCTCCTGACAGAGCTGGTGTAACTCAGTCAGGTTTGTAGGCCTCCTTGCTCGCACACGCTTTTTCAGTTCTGCCCACAAATGTTCTATAGGATTGAGGTCAGGGCTTTGTGATGGCCACTCCAATACCTTGACTTTGTTGTCCTTACGCCATTTTGCCACAACTTTGGAAGTATGCTTGGGGTCGTTGTCCATTTGGAAGATCCAAGCTTTAACTTCCTGACTGATGTCTTGAGATGTGGCTTCAATATATCCACATAATGTTCCTACCTCATGATGCCATCTATTTATTGAAGGGCACCAGTCCCTCCTGCAGCAAAGCACCCCCACAACATGATGCTGCCACCCCCGTGCTTCACGGTTGGGATGGTGTTCTTTGGCTTGCAAGCCTCCCCTTTTTCTTCCAAACATAATGATGGTCATTATGGCCAAACAGTTCTATTTTTGTTTCATCAGACCAGAGGACATTTCTCCAAAAAGTACGATCTTTGTCCCCATGTGCAGTTGTAGTCTGGCTTTTTTATGGCAGTTTTGGAGCAGTGGCTTCTTCCTTGCTGAGCGGCCTTTCAGGTTATGTCGATATAGGACTCGTTTTACTGTGGATATAGATACTTTTCTACCGGTTTCCTCCAGCATCTTCACAAGGTCCTTTGCTGTTGTTCTGGGATTGATTTGCACTTTTCGCACCAAAGTACGTTAATCTCTAGGGGACAGAATGCGTCTCCTTCCTAAGCGGTATGACGGCTGCGTGGTCCCATGGTGTTTATACTTACGTAAAAATTACTTGTGTCATGCACAAAGTAGATGTCCTAACCGACTTGACAAAACTATAGTTTGTTGACAAGAAATTTGTGGAGTGGTTGAAAAACCAGTTTTCATGACTCCAACCTAAGTGTATGTAAACTTCCGACTTCAACTGTAGATTCACTGGTTGTGAAGATGGGGAGAATAGAGATGCTGTCTGTCTGTCTGTAATAGAGATGCTCAGTTTCTTTGACACCACAGTCCACAAGGCAAGTCCTACAGGCTCTAGTTATCTTATCCTGACTATTGTCCAGTCATTTTTAAATGTAACCTTTATTTAACTTGGCAAGTCAGTTTAGATGAAATTCTTATTTACAATGAAGGCCTACCCCGGCTAAACCCGGACGACGCTGGGCCAATTGTCCGCCGCCCTATGGGACTCCCAATCACGGCCGGATGTGATACAGCAC
Source organism: Salvelinus alpinus (assembly GCF_045679555.1). Taxonomy (NCBI): domain Eukaryota; kingdom Metazoa; phylum Chordata; class Actinopteri; order Salmoniformes; family Salmonidae; genus Salvelinus; species Salvelinus alpinus. The sequence goes on from NC_092096.1 coordinate 55,043,297, forward strand.
GGATCAAGTGTTGCAAAGAAAGACCTGGTTAAGCTTCCGCTGGCCCAGAACAGAGCGGCACATCTTGCCCTTCATTGTAATCAGAGGGCTAATATTAATACTATGCGTGCCAGTCTCTCTTGGCTAAGAGTTGAGGAAAGACTGTCTGCATCACTTCTTATTAGAAACATTGTGTTGGAAATTGCAAAATGTTTGCATAGTCAACTTACACACAGCACTGACACATACACTTACCCCACCATGGGTCTCTTCACAGTCCCCAGGTCCAGAACAAATTCAAGGAAACGTACAGTATTATACAGAGCCATTAGTGCATGGAACTCCCTTCCATCTTATACAGCGCAAGTGAACAGCAAACCTGATTTAAAATAACGAATACAGCAACACCTCATGGCACTACACCTCTCCCCCATGTGACCTACTTGTTGTGTGTATGTACTGACTGATAGATGCACACACACACATGCACACTACATGTTAATGTTTTAAATGTATGTAAATTGTCGTCTTTTGTCTGTAGTAATACATTTCGTTATGTGTCGGACCCCAGTAGGACTAGCTGTTGCCATTGGCGTCAGCTAACGGGGATCCTAAAATCTATATTAGCGGGTTAGGGTCGGGTGCAGGCCTCACTTTAACACATACAGCACCTTCAGAAAGTATTCCTACCCCTTGACTTATTCGACATTTTGTTGCCTTACAGCCTGAATTCAAAATATATTAAATATATTTTTTCTTCTTGGTAAGCAACTCCAGTATAGACTTGGCCTTGGGTTTTAGCTTATTTTCCTGCTGAGAGGTTAATTAATCTCCGTGGAAAGCAGACTGGACCAGGTTTTCCTCTAGGATTTTGCCTGCGCTTAGCTCTATTCCGTTTCTTTTTTATCCTGAAAAACTATTACAAGGATACCCATGTTGTATTGTATTTGCCCCAAAAAGAACACTATTGTATTCATGACAAAAAGTTAGTTGCTTTGTCTAATTTTTTGCAGCATTGGGGTAAATCTAACACAACACAACACTGAGTATCACTCTTCATATTTTCAAGCATGGTGGAGGTTGCATCATGTTATGGGTATGTTTGTTAAAGGCAAGGACAAGGGAATTTTTTGGTATAAAAATAAATGGAATAAAGCTAAGCACATGCTAAATCAAATCAAATCAAATTTATTTATATAGCCCTTCTTACATCAGCTGATATATCAAAGTGCCGTACAGAAACCCAGCCTAAAACCCCAAACAGCAAGCAATGCAGGTGTATAAGCACGGTGGCTAGGAAAAACTCCCTAGAAAGGCCAAAACCTAGGAAGAAACCTAGAGAGGAACCAGGCTATGAGGGGTGGCCAGTCCTCTTCTGGCTGTGCCAGGTGGAGATAATAACAGAACATGGCCAAGATGTTCAAATGTTCATAAATGACCATCATGGTCAAATAATAATAATCACAGTAGTTGTCGAGGGTGCAACAAGTCAGCACCTCAGGAGTAAATGTCAGTTGGCTTTTCATAGCCGATCATTGAGAGTATCTCTACCGCTCCTGTAGTCTCTAGAGAGTTGAAAACAGCAGGTCTGGGACAGGTAGCAGGTCCAGTGAACAGATCAGGGTTCCATAGCTGCAGACAGAACAGTTGAAACTGGAGCAGCAGAACGGCCAGGTGGACTGGGGACAGCAAGGAGTCATCATGCCAGGTAGTCCTGAGGCATGGTCCTAGGGCTCAGGTCCTCCGAGAGAGAGAAAGAAAGAAAGAAAGAGAGAATTAGAGAGAGCATACTTAAATTCACACAGGACACCGGATAAGACAGGAGAAATACTCCAGATATAACAGACTGACCCTAGCCCCCCGACACATAAACTACTGCAGCATAAATACTGGAGGCTGAGACAGGAGGGGTCAGGAGACACTGTGGCCCCATCCGATGATACCCCCGGAGAGGGCCAAACAGGCAGGATATAACCCCACCCACTTTGCCAAAGCACAGCCCCCACACCACTAGAGGGATATCTTTAACCACCAACTTACCATCCTGAGACAAGGCCGAATATAGCCTACGAAGATCTCCACCACGGCACGAACACGAGGGGGGGCACCAACCCAGACAGGAAGACCAGAGGAAAATTTGGTTCAGTCTGGTTTCCAACAAACACTGGGAGACAAAATCACCTTTCAGCTGAACAACAACCTAAAACACACGGCCAGATATAAACTGGAGTTGCTTACCATGATGACATTGAATGTTCCTGAGTAACCTAGTTACAGTTGTGCCTTAAATTGGCTTTAAAATCTATGGCAAGTCTTGAAAATGGCTGTCTAGCAATGACCAACAACCAACAAATATTGTGGTTGTGCAAATATTATACAATCCATGTGTGCAAAGCTCTTAGAGACTTACCCAGAAAGACTCACAGCTGTAATCACTGCCAAAGGTGATTCTAACAAGTTTTGACTCAGGGGGGTGAATACTTAAGTAAATGAGATATTTCTGTATTTAATTTTAAAAACAATTTTAAAAAACAAACATGTATGGGGGTTTGTGTGTAAATGGTTGAGATTTAAAAAATAAAATCCATTTTGATTTCAGGCTGTAACACAAAAAATTCTGTGGAATAAGTCAAGGGGTATGAATACTTCCTGAAGGCGCTGTATTAATCACTCAGCCGCCATAATCATACGATCCCCACTCCGGTCCTTTGATATGCAGATTCTCGAGTACCTTTATGCGATTTACGGAGAAGCGAGGGAATGTCTACCTCCATCGTTGACCTTCGCCTATCCCCATGGCAACGTCATCTTAGCGTGATTGTTTAAGCGGAAAGTCAAGTGTGCCAATCCTTGGGTTTTAACTTGCCGCCAAAGATTTGTGTGTGTGTGTGTGTGTGTGTGTGTGTGTGTGTGTGTGTGTGTGTGTGTGTGTGTGTCAGCTTTTCAAAATCTAATTTGGGGGATTATCCGTCTATTGATTTCACTTAAAGTGATTTTTTTGGCTGGTATTATAAAGTAACAGTGACAAGACAACACACACACACACACACACACACACACACACACACACACACACACACACACACACACACACACACACACACAGAGAAAGTAACAGTGATCGTTATCGTGTGAGGCTTTCCTTCCTCAGTGGGAATGGAGGAAGCTCAGCCGTCTCGCTTGGGAGAGCAGTGTGTGTGCGCGTGTGTGTGTTGATGCATGTGTCTGTGTGTGTATTTGCATGATAATGTGTGTTGTTGACACGTGCATCTGTGAGTGTGCGTGTTGATGCGTCTGTGAGTGTGTGTGTGTTCACGCTGCACGCTGATCATCCTCATAAAGCGTTTATATTCCTCTTGGTGCATTGAGTTTGAACAGATTACCAGAGAAATGATGACCATGAAATGATAAGACCACAGGAGTCGCACTAAACAGCCCTTCAATCCTCATATGTAATCCTCATATATAACGGAAGCTAACTCATTGAAGGGCTAACGGGAATACATTAGCCGTTTTAGCCGTTAGCGGAAGCTAACTGTTTTAAGCCAAGGATACATTAGTATTTGCTATTTTAGCGCTTAGCGGAAGCTAACTGACTAAAAGGCTGCCAGGAATACAATAACATTAGCTCTTTTAGCAGTTAGCAGAAGCTAACTGTGTGCATATGACCCAACAGGTTTTCATGGCATGATCAGTATAAGCCCTCATTACCTAGTTATGTTCCACATGCTTTGTGTCTGTTACAAAAGTGTGTGTGATGTGTGTGTGGTTGTGTGTGTGGTTGTTTGTGTGACAGTGTGTAATCTCCTCTCACGGGCCACAGATCAGACAGTGTGTCCCAGCTGCCTGGTCAACTCTCCCTAGGCCACCCTGGTGATCCTCTGTCTGTGTGTGTGTGTGTGTGTGTCTGTCAGTCTGTCTGGGTTCCAATCTGCTGGTGCTACCAGACGCCAACAGTTGCCGTGGCAATGGACCAAAGGGAGTGAGAAAGAAGGAAGGAAGAACAGGGAGAAAAAGAAAGAGAGAAAGAGAGAGAGAAAGAAAGAGAGGGAGAGAAAGGTAAGGGGGCTAGCGGAAGGAACAGGGAGAAATGAGAGGGGGAGAGGGCAATATAGAGAGGGTACGAGGTGACAGACGGAGGGAGTTGGTACAGAATGAGAGAGAGAGAAAGGGAGTTGGTACAGAATGAGAGAGAGAGAAAGGGAGTTGGTACAGAATGGGGGAAAGAGAGAGAGAAAGGGAGTTGTTACAGAATGAGAGAGAGAGAAAGGGAGTTGTTACAGAATGAGAGAGAGAGAAAGGGAGTTGTTACAGAATGAGAGAGAGAGAAAGGGAGTTGGTACAGAATGAGAGAGAGAGAAAGGGAGTTGGTACAGAATGGGGGAAAGAGAGAGAGAAAGGGAGTTGTTACAGAATGAGAGAGAGAGAAAGGGAGTTGGTACAGAATGGGGGAGAGAGAGAGAGAAAGGGAGTTGTTACAGAATGGGGGAGAGAGAGAGAGAAAGGGAGTTGGTACAGAATGGGGGAGAGAGAGAGAGAAAGGGAGTTGTTACAGAATGGGGGAGAGAGAGAGAGAAAGGGAGTTGGTACAGAATGGGGGGAGAGAGAGAGAAAGGGAGTTGGTACAGAATGGGGGAGAGAGAGAGAGAGAAAGGGAGTTGTTACAGAATGGGGGAGAGAGAGAGAGAGAGAAAGGGTGTTGGTACAGAATGGGGGAGAGAGAGAGAGAAAGGGAGTTGGTACAGAATGGGGGAGAGAGAGAGAGAGAAAGGAAGTTGGTACAGAATGGGGGAGAGAGAGAGAGAAAGGGAGTTGGTACAGAATGGGGGAGAGAGAGAGAGAGAAAGGGAGTTGGTACAGCCGTTGGGGCTGACGGTATCTATGTCGATACGTTGCTAAGCAACACCCAACACTAACGAAGCTGGGGTAGATAACTGGTTGATAACACAACTGGGGGAGCAGTGTGTGTGTGTGTGGACTGAATGGGTACCTTTATATAGAGAAACAGTGAATGGAACCCTGCTAAGACAACCCCCCATAGGAGAGAAACCTGAAAGGGTTACATCTGAGAGACTGGGCCTCACTGGAGTACTTGACCCCTTCCAGGCACAACACACACACACACACACACACACACACACACACACACACACACACACACACACACACACACACACACACACACACACACACACACACACACACACACACACACACACACACACACACACACACACACACACACACACACACACACACACACACACACACAAAGATCTTCACACTTCATCATTCAATAATGAACCCACGACCAGACCAGAGAGTGGTGCTTAAACATAATTTTTTTAATCAACATTTTTCCAAAGCAGGAATGTACTAGTTTTTTCCTCCCTTTAGAGGTGTGTTGGAGGAGAGAAAGAGAGGAGGAGGAGGTCATAGTGACGGGAGGGATGGGGGGGAGGAGGAAAGGAGAAGGTGAACACAAACCCATCTCACACAGTGGTGTCCCAATACAAAAAGTCTCAACACATCACATACAAGAGCCAGCCCGCTCTCTGTCGCCTCGACCTGCTGGCTATTGGCACAAGGAAACACACACACACACACACACACACACCAACAGAGGGTGGGGGGGGGGGGGGGGGGGTGCGTTTTCACAAAACAAGAAACCTCTCTTTTTGAAATGAGGATCCACGAGAAGCATCCATGAGAAAAATCCAACACATTGAAAACAGTGAAAGAGAGAGAGACAACCTTTTAGTAAAACACCGACCGACATGACAACAAAAAAGCCCAAGCTTTGAGTCCCGGAGGGAGATTCTCCCCGGTGAAAGAAAGAGGAGAGGAGGATGAAGAGGGAGAGGAGAGAGAAGGAACCATTTTGCGAATGAGCAGCATTCGGATTCCACAACTCCACAAAGTCCAGGAGGTTTACCCAAGTGTTTATACTCATGGCAGCAGCCATCTTTGTCAAATACTGTCATTTAGAGTGTCAGAGGATTTCAGTATTCAGAGAGAGTTTGTAGTTTGGCTTTGAGGGTGTTCTTGAAGGTATACAGTATTCCTGGTGGTCGTGTATTTGTACAGGAGACAAGACAGATTCCCACATACATAAATACCAAGATCCTGATGCTGCAGTACAGAAATTAGGGTGAAACTTTTACCCTAATTAGTCAACTTCTCCGTAACACTTTCTAAGTTCAAAAAGCATAATAGGAACAGATTACACAACATACAAATGATGTGAAATAGAGAGTATGTGTACTAGTAAAAAAAAGATGAAAGCGATATTTCAAATAAAGCTTTTTGAGCAGGTGCGCATATGAATAAAACACACATTGAGTGAAGCTTTGGGAACAAACATACACCTGTTGAGCATGAGGGATATTTCAAAGTATGGCACGTCACCTATTGTCTGCTATTTTGTTAGCGTATGTGTACATTTGCAGGTTGCTGTGCCTGTTTTGAACACGTCGTCGGTCTAACACTCAACAATACTAAGTAGCAGCTAGCCGATACAACATAACTTAACACACGGCACGTTTGAAAAAAGCTTTGCTTTCGTAAAAGGGTGTGAAAACGAATTAACCAGGCTAAGAGACTGACAGGTACTTGTTTCAGAAAAACACCCATACAAACACAGTCTTGTACAACTAACCTTGTGGGAAAACACAATTCAGTCCCATTCAAAACCCTATTTTCCCTAACCCTACCCCCAAAACCTAACCTTAACCCTAACCCTAACAATAATTCTAACCTTAACAAATAGCATTTGACCTTGCGGGGACCAACAAAATGCCCCCAGTTGGTCAAATGTTTGCTTGTTTACTATTCTTGTGGGGACTTCTGGCCCCCCACGAGTATAGTTAAACACGTCCACACACGCACAAAAACTGGGAGCACACACCCACTTTTAATCCTTCTGTCACACACAGAGGTTGACTTAATCACGGGGAGAAAGCCAGGACTGTGTCAGAAATAGGGAGCCACATGGGAGCAATCAGTGTGTGTGTGTGTGTGTGTGTGTGTGTGTGTGTGTGTGTGTGTGTGTGTGTGTGTGTGTGTGTGTGTGTGTGTGTGTGTGTGTGTGTGTGTGTGTGTGTGTGTGTGTGTGGCAGAGAGAGGGATGCAGAGATAGCCAGACAGAGAGAGTGTGTGTGAAATTGGCGTATACATGTACGGCATGTATGTGTGTGCGTGTTTGACAGCGAAAGAGAATGTGAGAGGGCTCAGTGTGTCTGCAGAGTGTGTGTGTGTGTCTGTGTCGATATAATCAGCGTCTGATACATAAAGCTGTAAAAATCGGGAGAATTTGAAACGTGCCATTTCCCTTCAGAGAAGAGTATTGTCTGTGTCTGTTATCTTGAATGTGTATCTGTCTGTCACTGTGTGTGTTTTAGATGAAATCTCTCCTCCTTATTCCAGAGTGAGGTTTCCCCCTGAAATCCATTTCAGCTGTGTGTCTGTTCCTCTCCTCCGTCCTCCTAGGGTCCATCACTCCTTCTCAGCACTGCATTAAAGGCAAGGCTCCTCTCTTCCGCCACAGTCACTGTTTCACTCTCTCTATCCTTCCCAGGGATTCTTCTCTCTCATCGCTCAATTCACCTCCCATCCCCCCACTTCTTCCATCTCTTCTCGCGCTCTTTCTTTTCTTTAGTGTGCAATTCCTTCTTCAGTCTTTTCTCTCTTTTTCTTAAACAAAAGTTCCACATTCAGTCGCTCTTTCTCTTTTCCCCCTAGACAGCGACTCCGGTTCCCGTTCTTTCTTTTCATTATATTTCATTTCATTTGGAACCCCCCCTCCCCCCCATTGCTTTTTCCTTGTGTTCAAAAGCGTTTGAAAAAAACTTTCATCGATGGTTTCTACCTCAACAACTTCCACAAACGAGGTCTAAACTTCAAAACTACAGCATAGTACAAGAAGTATAAAAATATACATAGGGGGAGGCCCAGAGGGGGGAGGGAGGCGATGAGAGAGAGAGAGGGAGAGAGAAACGACCTCAGTTCGCCAAGGAAAGAAAAACAAAGAGATTAAATTAATTTACAACTCAAAGGGGAAGGAAATAGGTTCAGGTTTCTAAATCGCAAACAATAAAGCACAGGATAAAAGTTCTAGAAGTATAACAGAAGTGTTGTTTTACAAGTGGAGGAATCAAAATAAAGAACTATAAAAAATAAAAAAAACAAGACGTCTAGAAATTAATGACTGGATATTCATATATAATCTGTAAGTGTTGCTAGCGATAAAAAATCTCACCTTTTTTTATATTCACTCACTTTTTTGTGTTTTGGTTTTTAAGACAAGTCTAAAGACACGCGAACACACACATTCGCTCGCATGTAGCGTATACACAGATTAACACACACACACACACACACGCTGTACTAAAGCACACTAACTGCACACACACTTCTGTGCAACAGCAGTGTCAGAATTATTATCCTAGTCTCCCACACATGCACGCACGCACGCACACATACACAAACACACACGTTATTAAAATATACAAGATTCTGAATGTCACTAAGACTCGATTGGTCTGACCGATTGATCACGTGACTCCAGCCCAGCTTTCTGATTGGGTGAGAGAGTCAGAGGCCCCTGGTCCAATGACAAACCATACACACACAAACAAACTAGGATCCTATTTGTGAGTTATAACATCAAGGGCCACAGTTAGCCTCAGGGTCCAATCAGGAGGCAGGTAGGTCTGATACAGGACAGGAGCATTAGAGAAATACAGAGATCTCAGGATAAGGTTGGTCGATGGATTTTCTAGGGGTCAGAGTCCCAGAAGTCCAAGTTGTGGCGGTACTAGTGTGTGTTCTCTCACACTAGCTTGGTGTGCGTGTTCTCACACACTTATCCTCATGGTGTACAGGGAAGGGACTCGTCTCTTCAGCTCTGGTGAGGGGGGGGGGGTTCGATTCATGGTGAGACAAAAAAAAAGAAGTGGGCCCCAGAGTCTCTTGCCAGTCCTGTCCTCTTTTAAGGGGCCGGTGGGGGCTATATACTAAACCCTCCATACTTAGCTTAGTGACACAGTCGAGTGAAGAGGGGTGGGCGTGCGGATGGCCTCTTCAGTTAGCTAGATGCACACACCTGTGGCTGGGACTGGGGTTGGATAGGGAATTTCAGATACTGTATAAGGGACTGAAGGTCTTGGTGGTTTTGGAGGGTGAGTCAGTGATGGACTACTGTAGGTAGGTTTTACGTGGTACTGTACTATATAGGACATGGTATATTGTAGGTGGGCTGTAGGTGGTACTGTACTGTACAGGACAGGGTAAGATGGTAGTTGGTAGTACTGTAGGTTGTCATGGCAACTGCCCTCATACTTTGTAGTAGATGTTTGCTGGACTCTGGGGGGGCATCTCCTGGACGATGTAGACGGGGTGACCGTAGTCCCCGCTCACCTTCTCGTAGTGAGGGCAGTACGCCGAGTCCGAAGCCCGCAGCGGGATGATGATGTCACTGGGTTCCGAGCCGTTGTTGTTACCGCCCCCATGGCCGCCGCCGTGCCCGCCGCCATGCCTCTTGGGGCTGGTGAGGGAGGAGAGTGACAGGGGCGGGTGGTGGGACTCCGAGTGCTTGGCGTGTCGCCGCCGGTAACACACCACGCAGATCACCGCGGTGACCAGGAGGAGGAAGGCGGAGCCCCCTGCAGCGCCGGCGATGACGGCCACGTTGGAGGGGGGAAGGGGTCCGTTCTCGCCCCCTGCGCCTCCCGAATCCCCGGCGCCACCGCTAGGAACCCTGGGATGGGTGGCGTTACCAGCACCACCTGTAGAATGACACAAGAAAATATTATTTTGATAACCTTATAAAAGACGTAAATACAATTTTATATAACTTTACCTTTAAACAGGTCAACATTCACAAGGCCGCGGAGCCGGACGGATTACAGGGACGTGTACTCAAAGCATGCGCGGACCAACTGGCAAGTGTCTTCACTGACATTTTCAAGCTCTCCCTGACCGAGTCTGTAATACCTACATGTTTCAAGCAGACCACCATAGTCCCTGTGCCCAAGAACACTAAGGTAACCTGCCTAAATGACTACCGCCCCGTAGCACTCACGTCGGTGGCCATGAAATGCTTTGAAAGGCTGGTCATGGCTCACATCAAAACCATCATCCCGGAAACCCTAGACCCACTCCAACTTGCATACCGCCCCAACAGATCCACAGATGACACAATCTCAATCGCACTCCACACTGCCCTTTCCCACTTGGACAAAAGGAACACCTATGTGAGAATGCTGTTTATTGCCTACAGCTCAGCGTTCAACACCATAGTGCCCACAAAGCTCATCACTAAGCTAAGGACCCTGGGGCTAAACACCTCCCTCTGCAACTGGATCCCGGACTTCACATCGATGGGGCTGTAGTGGAGCGGGTCGAGAGTTTCAATCACCAACAACCTATCATGGTCCAAACACATCAAAAAAGTCATGAAGAGGGCACGGCAATGCCTTTTCCCCCTCAGGAGAAAAAACTTGGCATGGGTCTCCAGATCCTCAAAAAGATCTACAGCTGCACCATCGAGAGCATCCTGACAGGTTGCATCACCGCCTGGTATGGCAACTGCTCGGCATCCGACTGTAAGGCGCTACAGAGTGTAGTGCGAATGGCCCAGTACATCACTGGGGCCAAGCTTCCTGCCATCCAGGACCTATATACTAGGCTGTGTCAGAGGAAGGCCCCAAAAATTGTCAGACTCCAGTCACACAAGTCACCTAAATATACATATTACCTCGACTAACTTGTACCTCCGCACATTGACCCGGTACCGGTACCCCCTGTATATAGCCTCTTTATTGTTGTTTTACTGTATTACTTTTGTTTTTTAACTTTAGTTCATTTAGTATATATTTTCTCAACTCTATTTTCTTAGAACTGCATTATTGGTTAAGGGCTTGTAAGTAAGCATTTCACGGTAAGGTCTACACCTGTTCTATCCGGAGCACGTGACAAATACAATTTCATTTGATTTAGCCTTGCCTTATTTAGGGTGTGACTTCTTCCATATACAGTACATATTACTCTTCCATATACAGTACATATTACGCTTCTATACACAGTACATATTACTCTTCTATATACGGTACATATTACTCTTCTATGTACAGTACATATTACGCTTCTATATACGGTACATATTACGCTTCTATATACAGTACATATTACTCTTCTATATACAGTACATATTACGCTTCCATATACAGTACATATTACGCTTCTATACACAGTACATATTACTCTTCTATATACGGTACATATTACTCTTCTATATACAGTACATATTACGCTTCTATATACAGTACATATTACGCTTCTATATACAGTACATATTACTCTTCCATATACAGTACATATTACGCTTCCATATACAGTACATATTACGCTTCTATACACAGTACATATTACTCTTCTATATACGGTACATATTACTCTTCTATATACAGTACATATTACGCTTCTATATACGGCACATATTACCCTTCTATATACAGTACATATTACGCTTCTAGACACAGTACATATTACTCTTCTATATACGGTACATATTACTCTTCTATATACAGTACATATTACGCTTCTATATACGGTACATATTACTCTTCTATATACAGTACATATTACGCTTCCATATACAGTACATATTACTCTTCTATATACGGTACATATTACTCTTCTATATACAGTACATATTACTCTTCTATATACGGTACATATTACTCTTCTATATACAGTACATATTACGCTTCTATATACGGTACATATTACTCTTCTATATACAGTACATATTACGCTTCTATACACAGTACATATTACTCTTCTATATACGGTACATATATTACTCTTCTATATACAGTACATATTACGCTTCTATATACGGTACATATTACGCTTCCATATACAGTACATATTACGCTTCCATATACAGTACATATTACGCTTCTATACACAGTACATATGACTCTTCTATATACGGTACATATTACTCTTCCATATACAGTACATATTACGCTTCTATATACAGTACATATTACGCTTCTATATACAGTACATATTACGCTTCTATATACAGTACATATTACGCTTCTATATCTAGTACATATTACTCTTCTATATACAGTACATATTACGCTTCTATATACAGTACATATTACGCTTCTATATACGGTACATATTACTCTTCTGTACCACACCAAGGTGACTAACCGTCTTCCTGTAGTTACAGTGGCAGAAACGTCCCGACAGGAGAAGAAAATGGCAGCCAATGTGAGCATATGTGTTCTGTCTATTGACATGACTTAGTGGACGGCGTTGGATACGAGAGGGTTTGGAACGCTCCTGCGCGCCTGTGGAGACCCACTGAGAAGCCGTGGCTCTGGCTAGAAGCTACAGCCATCCACAGTGCGGGGATCAAGGCAGCACACTTCCTCCCTTACGCCTAACAACACTGTTTATGTTGCATTGGCGCGTGCCCACATAAAGGAGTCAGAACAGTTGGGTGGTTTGGACCCCATCCCAAACGCCACCCCACTCTATTTAGTGCACTGTATAGGGAATAGGGTGCCATATGGCTTTGGTAAAAAAGTAGTGCACTATATAGGGAATAGGGTGTCATATGGCTTTGGTAAAAAAAAGTAGTGCACTATACAGGGAATAGGGTGCCATTTGGGGCACAATCTGGGTCTCTAAAGCTAGAGACCACACAGTGATGCTGCCTGGTTGGAACCTGGTCCCAATCGCATGGTCCGACCGCATGTACGGTCATAGCCCAGCAGGTGTTTGTTGGGTTTGGGACCGCCTGTGAGGAAAGTCGTGTTGACCGTGCAAATGTTGGCGGTGGTAGCGGTTAGGGCGGTAATGCGAGGCGCGGTCGTGGGATTGGGTTATCACTATCCTTGGCACATTTCCCCCCTCGTTTTCTCTCCCTCTCTTCCCTATCTTCTTTCGTCTTCCTTCCTCGCTCCGTGGCTCTCCCACTCTCTGGGTTTTTGTGGACATAATGACTTCCCTTGCTCTGTGCCTCCCCCCTCCTCACCACCCTCGCTCCTTCCTCACCCTCTACTGTGAGCCCCCTACCATGCATGCAGGACTGACTGATTGTCTAGCTGACTGACAAAACGCTAATACTAGACGCCAATTCCGCTCTCCGCCTCTCGCTTTCTTCCCTCCATCCCTCTCTCGTTCCCTCCATCCCTCCATTCCCCCAGCATCTCTCCCTCGCTCCACCTCCTCCTCCTCCTTTCACCAGCTCTGTTCTCACGCACCACGTGTTTATGGTGTAAATAGCATGTCCCCACCTACATTTAGTTCAGTTCCTCGATGAAGAAATTATATTTATTGATCACTGAGCAGTGTCATTCATCTATAATCTACAGTATCAGATGGCTACTTGTAATTATTTTATGCCAATTTCATTTCATTATCGTCATTTCCCCTTGTTCTCTCTACCTCCCTTCCTCCCTCCATCTCTCACTCCCCACCCTCTCTCTTTCCTATTCAACAGTACTCTCCATACCTCTTGCTTCTCCTCTTTCGGTTTTCTGCTCCTTCAACAGTGAAGCCTTTTTCCTTCCTTCCCTCTCTCCCCCCTCCCTTTTTCTGTCTTCTGCGCTTCCTTCTTTGCTCTCATCTCTCCCGCCCTCCATCTCTCATCAGTTCTCTCATATCCACTTCACATTAGAGAGTAGAGATGGCCTGTATGGCTATGTCCCAAATGGCACCGTATTCCCTATATAGTGCACTACTTTCGACCAGGCCCCTTAGGACTCCGTTCAAACGTAGTGCACTTTATAGGGAATATGGTGCCATTTGGGACAGTCTGTATGTGGTTGGGAGAGACAGAATACAAAGACCAGGTCAACAAGTTCCCTGCCATGAGACAACATCCCTCCCTTGCTCCTCTCCTCTATCCTTTCATCGTCCTCTTCTTTCCTCACTCCTCGCCTCCCCTCCCCTCCCCTCCTCTCCTTTCCTCTACTCTTCCCCTCTCTTGTCCTCTCTCCCTCTCCTCTCTCACTACTCCGATTTATCATTCTCCTCTCCTCTCTCTTCTTCTCCTCTCCCTTCTCTCCGCGGACCAACAGAAACCAGGCCGCCCAAACTAATGACAATAATAACTCCTTCAAATGGCGCCCCTGGTCTCCCCCCCCCCGCTCCCTGGGCAGCTATTAGAGCCGTCGTTCCTCGCCTGCGGCACTTAGCTCCGAGGGGAGGAGAAGAAAAGAGGGGATGGACAGAGAGCGAGAGGGATGAGAGAGATAAAGGGATGGATTTAAATAGAGAGATCCCACAGA